>NW_005054541.1:1161-7302 GCF_000277835.1 Geospiza fortis | reverse complement strand
CTCTCAGGCTCCAGATCCAAGCAGGCAGCCTGTCCCAGGTGCTGCAGGGGAAGAAGGATCCTCACCTGTGCAAGAGCACCCCACACCTCTGCATGCACAGGCACAGGAGGGCCAGGGATGGGGGCTCAGGGCTCAGGTCTCTCCTGCTGCTGGAATCTGAGCTCAGCAAGCTGCTGGCTCTAAAGGAGCAGCCTGGGGTTCCACAGCAGGGCTCTGTGTGTGACCCAAGCTGGGACACCAATGTCCCTCCTGACAGGGTCTCTGGTGTTGAGATGACCCAGAGGGGTTGGAAAATCTCTTTTTCCCAGCCTCAAGACTGAAGAAGAAGACAGAGTTCCTTGGCTCTCGTTCTCAAGGTTGTTTATTTTCTCTTACCTGTAAAATTCTTTCTCCAACCCGCTGAGATCTGTCCAGCAGGTCGGTTCATGGCACACTGACCACCCTCAGGATGGTGTTAGCTTTTTATACTAAAAACTACGTGTACTTTATTTACAATTACTTTCCAATACCTATCACCTATGTTAGACAGTCTGTCTCTACTCTAAACCAATCCAAAAGTGCCACCATCCCAGCAGAAGATGGAGGACAAGAAGAAGCAGGAGGAAGGACAGAACATGCCCAGATTCCTCCATCTTGCCTCCTGAACCCCCATTCTAAAAACACCAAAATTCTACATTTTCACCTGGTGATAAATTCACTATCGTTCTATTCAAACTCTTGTGGCTTGTAACTCTTCACACAAAGTTGGTAATTGTTTCTATGGGTTAAAATCGAAGGCACAGGTGTCTTTGACTCTGTGTCAAGGTCTCTGAGCCTCCAGGGCAGTCAGAGGAATTTCCTGTCACATCTCCCTGGGGCAGCGCCCTGGAGCTGCAGCATTGCCATGGAGAAACCACCCCTGGCAGGGCAGGCAATGAGGAAAGCTGCATGCCCAGCAGAGCTGGAATTCAAAAGCTCTGCCTGGAACACACCAGACCCCTGGCTTGTGCCTGCTTTCAGCACAGCCAGATGGAATCCAGGAGATAGGCTAGGAGAAATATGGGCTTGGAAAACAGAGACATGGCTTTGATGTGCAACCACCACCCCTCTCCTCTCTGTTATTCCTTCTCCCTCACGCCAGGCTGCTCTAACAGATGCTTTCCCTCTGCCCCACGATTCAGGGGTCCCTGGGCAGATGAATTCATCACTCAGATAACTATCCAGCAGCCACGAGGCAGAGGAGGCCAAGGAAAACACACATCCATCAGCAGATACGTGGTGCAGCTCTCCCCCTCCTTGAGGGATTCACCTTGGGAATTCAAGCACAGAGTGATGGCTGCAGTGAGGAGAGCTGGGAGGGGATCCAGGACCCCCCAGATCCCACAGGGGATCTGTCAGTGTCCCTGCAAGGTGATTCAAAGGAGAGGAGCACAGCCCACACCTGAGCTGGGCCCAGCCAAACTGATCTCCTGCAGAACTCTCCAAGGGGAAGGGGCTGGTGCTGCATCAGGAAGGCAGTATGGACAGCACAGATGCCTTCAGCTCACAGCCCCTGACCTCCCTGAGCTGCACAAAACCAAAAATGGCATCGTGGTGGATGAAAACTTCCCCCCCCCCCCAAAAAAAAAAAAAAAAAAGACAAATTCCCATGAAGACAGAGCTTCACCGTGTCTTCCATCTTGCCTTCCCACAGAGCCCCTGGCTGGTCTCCAGCCCCCAGCTGGGCAGCAGCACAGATTTCCCAACACAGCAATCTGACTGATGTGTGT
This sequence comes from Geospiza fortis, assembly GCF_000277835.1. Lineage (NCBI taxonomy): Eukaryota > Metazoa > Chordata > Aves > Passeriformes > Thraupidae > Geospiza > Geospiza fortis. The sequence continues at coordinate 5,554 of NW_005054541.1, read as the reverse complement.
GACACTGGGAGCTGCCTCCCGACCCCTGCACTGCAGGAATGTGTGGCCTGCTGGGCCAAGTGAGATAAAAAATGTGCCATCCCCATCCAGGGAGGTGCTGGGACTGCAGGGATGGGGTTTGTGTAGCTAAACTGGGAGAATGAGTCAGGCTGGGGAGCCATTGGTTTCTCTGGGTGTGGATTGAAGGCACTTGAGGCAGTGGTTCATGTTCAGACTCAGGTGTTTGTTATTTCTTATCAGTAAAACAGTCTCACAACCATGAGATCTTCAGCCTTTCATTAGAAGGCACATTCCCTCATTCTTCTTTGCTTGGTCACAGTCACAAGGGTGACCTATGCCAATCCTACAGGGTTAATCCTACAGGGTTCATCCTACAGGGTTCATTCTACAGGAACAGACTTGGACACCTCTGTGGGATGTGATGGGAGCTGGGCTGAGCTCTGAGGAGGAGGAGGCCAAAGTCAACAGCAGAACTGGGAGAGGAGCTCAGGCACTGGCTGGGAGAACAAGGATGGGATCATGATGGATCTGAAAACGTGACACATCTGCCTGGAGCTGTCCAGGAAAATAAATTTTTGTGGTGTTAGGGTGGTGGCAAAGAAGAATGAGGGAAACAACAAGAGGGTGTAGCAGGTTCTCTCAATGCTTTGCTCCACGTCAATCCCACCCTTGGGAGGATTTGGGTCTGTTTGGACGGAAGAGGAGGCATTTGGAGTGAAGTCAGGATCAAAGCCTCAGGAAGTTGTTGGCACTGATGCAGCGCAATAAATAGATGTATAACACAACATTTTCCTGTCATCCCAGTCCATTTTCCACGGATCTGGTGGGAGCCCTGACTCTTCCCTCCCACCAGCTCCATCAGTGCTGTGCCTTTAAGTGCTGATCTAAGGGAAAGCTGAGAGCTTGCTGCTGCTCCCCCTGCATGTGATGGATCACCAGAACAGTCTCTCCTCCATGATATTATGGGCCCCAACCCGTGATCTTGGGTAGAATTCAAAGTCTGGCTTATCAGCAAAAAAATAATCTAGTTAAACTTAAAACAGCAAGACTCAGCTCAGGCTAGAGGATGATTTATTAAGAATCATGGACTTTGGAGACAGAGAGAGGGAAAGGAAGCCACAAACCCCACAGTCAGCCTGTAAAAGTTCCAGTTTATAATCCAACAGGAGTAGCTGGACAGCTCAGGCTGGAAACTCAGCTGGGATTCATCACAAGGATCTGCCTCCTGCCCCCTCCCTGGGTGCCCCCATCCCCTGCCCTGCCCAGGCTGGGGTGACCAGGGGGATGTGGCGAATCTCATGTGCTCACCTGATTTGGGCACAGCCTGGCTTCAAGAGGAGCTCACAGCAAAATCCCTTTCAGTGACAAATAGCTGCACTTTTTCTCTCTTAACCAGGCAGAAACATTTCATTTAATTAATTAACAATTTGTTTAAAGCAGGCATCTCTATGATAAATATACATCTAAATATATACCTGGCAAGTTTTTTTTACATGAGGAAGACAGAAAGCTGGAAATAAAGTGAAAAGAATTTATCAGGATCAAGGTGTCATCTTTGCAAAACCTGATAGTTTGGAAAAAAATCCCTTTTTCCACTAGGAAGCTGTAACATCCCAAATATTTGGCTCGTGCTTACAGAAAGCACTGCAGGCTTTATTAATGATCACTAAAATCCAAGGATGAAAACATCCAAGCTCACACCTCCCTTTCTGCAAAACTATTATGTTCATTCATAAAAGGGGAAAAAACCCACACCCACCAACCTGATACCATCAGCTGGGATGGAAATATTCAGGAAACAAAGCAGTGAGGCTGGATTTCTTCCCCATATCATTCTCATTAAGGCCTTATATTTGAGTAAAGACCTTGAAAAGAGGCAAAAACCTGAGATTCTCTCAAGGGTGAAGTCACAGCTTGGGTCCCAAACAGGGAAAATGTATTAATGAAGATAGAAATTATTAGGGGAGAGTTGACAGGGGAAACCTTCCCTTGACTGCCCCAGAAGGGTTTTGCTGGGCAGGGCTTGGAGGGACAAGTGAGTGTTCTGTGGGGATGGGAATGTGTTTGGGAGGTGTTAAAGGCAGGGACAGAATTCCTGCCAGGGCCACACTGGGAAAGCAGCTGAGCACTGCTGGCACTGAACGCCCAAAATCTGTGTCCTGCAGGACTGAGGGTGGGGACAGCTGTGGGTGGCTCCCAAAAACCTCCCATGTGCTGCTCCTTGAGGAGGCAAGCTGAGTCTTGGGTCAAATTGGGTTAGATAAATTCTAGAGAAACAGAGCCCATATCACAGAATCACGAGGTTGGAAGAGACCTCTAAGATCATCCAGTCCAACCTATGCCCCAACACCTCAACCAGACTGTAGCACCAAGTGCCATGTCCAGTCTTTTTTAAACACATCCAGAGATGGTGATTCTGCCACCTCCCTGGGAAGAGCATCCCAGTACTTTTTTATTCTTTCAGTGAAAATTTTTTTCCTAATATCCAACCTATTCCTTCCCTGATGTAGTTTGAGACTGTGTCCTCTGGTTCTGTCAGTGCTGCCTGGTGGAAGAGACAGGGCTTTAATTCCTGCCAGGGCCACACTGGGAGAACAGCTGAGCACTGCTGGCACTGAACACCCAAAATCTGTGTCCTGCAGGACTGAGAGGGTGGGGACAGCTGTGGGTGGCAGGAGGCTGCTCCCAAAAACCTCCCATGTGCTGCTCCTGGAGGAGGCAAGCTGAGTCTTGGGTCAAATTGGGTTAGATAAATTCTAGAGAAACAGAACCCATATCACAGAATCACGAGGTTGGAAGAGACCTCTAAGATCATCGAGTCCAACCTATGCCCTAACACCTCAACCATATTATAGCACCAAGTGCCACGTCCAGTCTTTTTTTAAACACATCCAGAGATGGTGATTCCACCACCTCCCTGGGAAGAGCATTCCAGTGCTTTATTATTCTTTCAGTAAAAATTTTTTCCCAATATCCAACCTATACCTTCCATTTTTCTCCCTGGTTTAATCTGTGGCCAGCAAAATATGCTTGCCCCTTAAAACCAGGCCTCTTAACCCCAAAATGGTGATTTGGAACCCATCCTCATCCCTTTAACTATTCATTTTTGCTTTTTTGGTGGGTCTTCATCTTGCTTTGATAAAACATCCACAGCTGGGTGTCACACAGGATTTACATTTGTGAGAGAGGGAGAGAGGTGAATGCACCAAAGAAATAAGAGCCCACCCAGCCCCAGAATCTGTTCTGTGACCTGAATTCCCAAATCTCTGTCAGGGGAACCAGGAGGAGCTCAGCACCAGGAGCAGAGAGCAGAGCCTCAGTCCCCACATCCTGCATGGGGCTGACATCAGTTCCTCCTGCTTTTATTGACGTGGTCCCAGCTCTGGCCTGATTTTTTTTTAATTACCTCATAATTCTTGCAGTACTCAGGGTTTTTATAAGCCTCCTGCTTCCCTCCAGGTCAGGACTGAGTGGCCCCAGCTGCCCCATTTTTTAATCACCAAATAAAAGAGGAACGCAGATGCATTTCCTTGCACTGATGAGAGACCCACGGTGGGGTTTAAAGGAGGAAAAATTACTCACATTTTAAGTCATTCTGGGGCCTTTCTTGCCCCCTCCATGCCATAGTGCCAGGAGGTACCCAGAGAGGTAGAGATGCTCTGAAGCCATGGACATCCTCCATGTCCTGAGAACTGCAGGTTTCCTCTTCAGGGAGTTTTTGAGTATTTTATTTTTGTCAGACACTTTGGAAATGTCTTACAGAGAGAGTAGCAGCAATAAGAGGTGTGTTTAAACCTGGAGAGTGGGCCTGGTGGGCTGCCTGTGGGTGGTAGGAAGCAGGTGGGGTTTGGCTTTTTTTTCTGGCAATTAGGAACAGATCGAAGCTATACGAGAGCAGGGAGTAAGGGCTGGGTTGAGCTGCAGCCAGGAGGGGTTTTTGGGGAAGGTTTCCCATTAAAACACCCAGCATGCAACAAACCTGACCAGAGAACAGAGATGGAGGCATCCCATCCCACACTGGTGATGTTCCCACTGCACACCAATCAGCACAGCTCTGCTCTGTGAGCTGGCCAAGACACAGAGAAGAAATTTTCAGATCTCCTGGGGCCCAGAGGCACCCTCTTCTCAGGGCACAGAAATTCCTGTGCAGCACACACCCAGCAGGCAGCACTTTGAAGAGCAGATGACATTTTAATGCAATATAAAATATGTTACTGGGTCACTCGGTGCTGTTTGGGTTGGCTGGGGGACACGGGGACAGCACATCTGCCAGCATGGCCCTGCTCACAGCACAGCCACGCTCTGAGCCCTGGGAAACCATGTCCTCCTTGCAGGGAGAGGGCTGAGGGTATTGGAATATCACCAATATTGCAGACAGGGTGTGCCTGAGCTT
>NW_005054541.1:0-675 GCF_000277835.1 Geospiza fortis | reverse complement strand
TCCTTTGGATCTGCCAATCACTCAGTGCCCTTCTGGAATGCCAGGACTGACGAGGGGTCAGGGAGGGGAAAGGAGAGGGGACTGACACACCTGGGAAGGAATCTTCAGGGGAGGGACCCAGGGTTCTGGGATGAACCATGAAATCACAACACAACATGAGGGAGGGCAGGAACCCATGGGTTTGTCTGTGTGAGAGACTTTCCCTGGTGCTTTCGTGCAGCTGTGAAAGTGACACGAGCTGTGCTGCCACCCCCGCCTGACACTCTGCAGGGCTGGTCCCAAAGGCAGGACAGGAGCTGGATTTTGGGGGAAAAAACCTAGAGAAGGGCTAAAAGTGAGTGTGTTTGGAGAGAGGCAGATGTCAGAGGGCATTCCATGGTGTGGCTCTGCCCCTCAGCAGTCACACATGAGCCTGCACACACACACTGATCATTCCTGTGTGAAACCAGCACAAACAAATGCATCCATGAGGCAAAGCTGGTGCTGATTGCAGAGCTTTCACTCCAACCCTCCTGCCATCCTCCCACCCTCTGGGCAGTGCAGCCCAGCCACAGAACCCTTCCCTGTGTGTTCCAGGGGAGCAGGGCAGAAGGGCAGTGCCCAGGGTGTCTTTTGGGACTTCTGATGTTCAGAGTGGCCCCAAGATGAGTACAAGTCTCTTTTCCCAGCCCAGCA
>NW_005054540.1:803512-823351 GCF_000277835.1 Geospiza fortis | reverse complement strand
GATTCCGTTTCTCTTTTCGAAACTGAATCTTTCGTGTTCAATGGCGACTGTTGCATATGGTCTTTTTCTTTTTTATTCTGATTTTCCCTTTTTAATGTTCTGTTATGAATTTTTTTTAATTCCAGTTTCTATGTGCCGCTCTCCCTTCCATGCGTTACACTTATTCTGCCCTGGATTCCTTTTTGCTGCTTTCCGTGTAAATATTGTATGTCTGTCACGTTTCCCCTCTTTTGTTGCCATGGTTTTTCTCACCAATTTGTTCATCCCCCCCTCTCTGACTGTGCATGTATCTGCTTGAATTGTATGTATCTGCTTGAATTACCCCTCCTAGGTTCTCTGCCAGTCACTCTGTGCTCTGTCCCGCTTCTCCTGAATCTTCTCTCTGGGGCATGGAGTGATTGGCCCAGGAGCCTGGGTCCCTCCCCATCTTGGTCTTTGTTTTTTCTCTCTTTATGTCACTTACTTGTATCTGGTTTATGATTTTCCCGTGGGCGGGTGCAACCCACCTATACTGTGCCCTTTAAAACCTCCCTGCACCTGCCCCTCGGGGCTCTTGTCTGTCTGCCCTTATTTGTATTTACAAATAAACCCAAAGCCTGCCACAGCCATGAGACCCTTCTCTCTTTCTTGTTGGCCAGCTGAGGATTCTAAGTTCTGTCCAGGAGAGGCATCTCTCCTCCCCCGACGTGGGAGGACCTCCCTAGGCGGAGACCCTTGAGCCACGCACTCCTGCAAGTGCCAGTGCTCCGGCGGGTGGGTCAGTGCCCCAGCTGCCTGCTGTCAGTGCTGCTTACCAGCCGGGCTTGGAAGTCATTGCAGCAGCTGCTGGCGCCCAATGTGTGGCCTGTGAACAGCTCTGGACCTCACGGACTGGACTTGAGAGTCCTCTTGGCCGCCTTAACACCTCCGTGGGAGCAGACCCCCATTCTAGGGTGTGGCGCTCCAGAGGTTTGGGACCGGCTCCTCTCAATACTGGGAGTCGTGTCCCGCCGACAAGTCCCAGCGTTCTTGGATTTTTAATTTCTCCTGCTCTGGTTTGGTGAGGTTTTTCTCTTTTGGAACCCCCCTGTCTTTTTAACCTCCTGTTCCCTACCATCGGCTTTGTGGTGGTGAGGGACACTTTCTAGCAGCCATCGCATGGCACATTTGACAGGGGCCGGGGTGGGAACCCTTTTTGCTCTCTTGTGCTTTCACACATTTTTTAGTTACTGAGAACGGTTAGTGTTTGTGCTGCCCTTTGTAACAACTTTAAAGATGGGTGCAAGGCTTTCAGCGGCACAAAAAGAAGCCTTTTTCCACGTTGTGGGTGTCCTCGTTGGGGGGGTTTCTCTATTAATAAAAAAGAATTAAAGAAGTTAATAAAATGGACTTTCTCTCAGTTTCCCAATGTCTCCCCTGAAAATTTTAAAGATCTCAGTTTTTGGGAGACGGTTTTGAAAAAATTAGAAAATTCGGCTAAAGCAGGGGAGACTCCATTAACAAAACATATGTATTGGGTTTTACAAATTAAATTGGCACTATAGAAAAAGAAAGGGAAACTGAGAGAACAGCCATGTTCTTCTCGTTCTACCCCCAGTTCAGTCCCCAGTTCTCCCCGTCCCCCTGTCCCTAAACCTCATTCCTCCCCTGCTTCTCCTAAGAAACCTGGAATTCTGAGAGGGGCATCCCATGTCAGCACCATGCAGGGTGTCCGTTGCTCCCCTGGCCCTTCTCAGAAATCTCAATCCCCCTGCCACAGATGTCAAAGGGCCCAGATGCCTGTGGAGCCCTCTCCGCCCCCTTCTTCCCTGCTGTCCTCTTTCCCAGTTAAAAAATCCCCAAGTTCTAAACCCCGCGTTTGTTTTTCGCTTCCTCCACAAGATGGCTCCTGTAGAGCCCAAGATGGAGGGAGCCTCAGAGTGGCAGGAAACTTTTTCTTTGTCCCACAACCCCTTTGTTTCTCGGTCCAAACCTTTCCTTTCTCCTGATTCCGCCTTGCTTCCTCCTGCCCCTCCTCTTCCCACAGCTCCACCTCCTGCCCCGCCTTCTTTCTCTGTGCCACCCCCCAACTCTTCCCACTGGGCGGAGACTCCTCCAACCCACACCCCTACCCAGTCAGTTCTCCAGCCTCATAGCCACATCCCTGTCATTTCTAGTTCCCACGCCTTCACCTCCGGTTCCCGTGGTCCGGGTTCTGGTTCCCACGATCTGGGTTCTGGTTCCCACGCTCTGGGTTCCGGTTCCCAGGGTCCAGGGCCCGGGGGGAAGAGGGGGAAAACCGGAAGCCGGAGCCAGTTGGTAACATCTCTGTGGCTCTGGTCAGTTATCATCCAAGTATTGATGGGGTAACCATCACCCAATGGAACCCTGTTCCTCACAACACCATCAAAGAGCTCTGCAAGGCCCACAAGAAGTACTCCCGGGAGAATGAGTACGTCCGGAGGCTCCTGAGGGCCACGATTGCAGAAATGGTAGTCACCCCCACAGACTCTGCTCAATTTTCTCATGCCTGCTCAATCCAACAGAGCTTTTTATGTGGGAGAGGGTGTGGGAAAAAAGGGTGGTGGAGGTCCTCCCCTCCATCTGGAGCGACCCAATGATAGCCACCGATGCGGAAGGTGAGACCATCTCTAAACATCACATGTTGGGGCAGGGCAATTGGGTAGATGGGCACGTGCAGGCTAGGAAGATTCCCTATGAAGTCCTTAGGCAGTCTGCCAGGGCTGCAGAAGCTGCATTTTTGGGGCTGCTGATGGCCGCACCCTCAATGAAATACTCTAGAATTTTACAGGGCATCGAGAGCCTTTTGTTGTCTTTGTAGAAAGGCTGAGGAAGGCCATTGAACAACAAGTGTTGGGCGAAGGAGTTCAAGCAGAGCTCCTAAAAGAAATAGCGACCACCAACGCGAATACAGCTTGCAAGGCTGTAATACTCAGCCTGCCTGTTAATCCCCCACCAACGCTCCAGGGCATGCTGGAGGCATATGATCTTAAGGTCCCTCTGGCTGCAGAGGAACCCGACCCGAGGGCCAAACCACAGCCCCACCGGGTTGCTGTCCTGGAGGCCCCTGATGACACTCTCGATGCCGCAGCTGCATCAGCTCTTCAATCCAGCCCACCAGGACCGACAAGAAGAAGACCAGCACCCTGTCATCTTTGCAAGCAGATTGGGCATCAGATGCCACACTGTCCATTGTGACAGGAATTTCACGAATTTAAAAGAGGGAGGAAACAGGGAGGGGAGCAACAACCAACAAAAAACTAGTCAGCAAGCACAGTCTCTCCCTGCGCGCTTACAGAAATCAGGCGGGGTCAAAACCATCAGGCAGGGAAGGGGGAAAAGGGGGGAAGCCTGCTGCCAGCTGAATTGTTTCCTATTGCCACCAATTTTGACAGATTTTCACTGGACGTGTCTTGTTTAGATTGTATTGAACCACAACCTATTCTAACCACCTTTTCCCGTGTTGAACCTTTCAGGCTGCAGCTCACGCGTGAACTCCATCTATGCGACACCAATTTCCACCTGGTTTCTGTGTGCCCGGAGTGTCCAGGTAACTGGGACAAATTCAAACGTAGGTACATCGTTGTTGGGGACACAAAATTTACACCATTAAAGCTGAGCATTGTTCCATGTTTGGCATCATCAGAACCAGATCGTTTTCTTTTGGGCTTGTATTGTGCCCACCCTCCACTCTTTCTTCCTAAAGGTCAAATTATTGCCCAGGTCATCAGTGTCCCAGCAATCGATTGGGCAAAGTCTGGAGCGTGGGACCCCGATTCTCCGCACTGGCATTCCACACAAGCATCTTCGTGAGACAGCATACCCACTGTGGCCTGGGCCCAAACCCCAGGAATGCACAAGCCACGAGTTACCTGCCGGTTGTCAAGAGGGGGGGAACATACCACAATTAAGGGTTTGTTGGACACAGGGGCAGACGTGATGATCATTCTCTCTCGGGAATGGCCGTCACAGTGGGAACTGCAAAACATAGCTGGACACATCCAGGGTGTAGGGGGTGTCCAATTGGCTAAACAAAGTAAGAGCATTGTGAAGATTATGGGGCCGGATGGGCAATTGGCGTCAGTGCGCCCATTCGTTTTAGATTATTCGGAACCCCTGTGGGGAAGAGACCTCCTCACCCAGTGGGGAGACAAAATTGACCTTCCAGCTCCCCAGGTTTTTAGGGCTGCGGTCACTGAGGGGCGCCCTACCTGGAAATTGAATTGGCTTTCGGATAAACCTATCTGGGTAGAACAGTGGCTGCACAAACAAAAAGTGAAGGCGCTCAATGAACTTGTGGAGGAGCAGCTGCGCAAGGGCAACCTGGTGGAGTCCATGTCTGAATAGAACTCCCCAGTGTATGTCATCAAGAAATCTAATAAAGACAAGTGGCGGCTCCTGCACATTTGTCAAGTTAATAACATAATTGAAGATATGGGGTCTCTTCAACCAGGGGTGCCATCCCCAACAATGCTCCCCCAAAATTGGAATTTGGCTGTAATTGACATCAAGGATTGTTTTTTCCAAATAACTCTTCACCCAGATGATGCCCCACGGTTTGCCTTCATGGTCCCTACCATCAACCATGAAGCCCCAAGGAAGTGATACCATTGGCGAGTCCTTCTGCAAGGAATGAAAAACAGCCCTGTGATTTGCCAATGGTATGTGGCTTCCTTGCTGTCCCCAATACGAGCCCAGTTTGACAATGTCATCATTTATCACTATATGGACGATGTTCTTGTTTGTGCCCCCAGTGAGGATCTACTTACCCATGCGCTTGGACTGACAACCAATGCATTGATTGTTGCAGGGTTTGAGCTCCAAAGCGACAAGATTCAGCGGATGCCACCATGGAAGTACCTGGGCCTTGAAATTACAAAGCAGACCATTGTGCCGCAAAAATTGGCTATAAAACCACATGTTAAAACCTTGGCGGATGTCCACCAACTGTGTGGATCTTTAAATTGGGTGAGACCCTGGTTAGGTATTCCCACCGAAGATCTAGCCCCTCTCTTCAATTTATTGAAGGGAGGGGAAGAGCTTTGTTCTCCTAGGGAGCTCACCCCAGAGGCAGAAGCTGCGCTTGAGAAAATTTGGTAAATCATTGAGGCCAGGCAAGCCCATCAATACATTCCGGGCTTGCCATTTAAGTTTATCATTTTGGGAGATCTGCCACACCTCCATGGAATGATCTTTCAATGGAACAAGCCCCCGAAAACATCAAAGTCATCTAAGGGTAAGAAGGGCAAGGACAAAGGTGCGAGTGACCCCCTCTTAATCATAGAGTGGGTGTTCCTCAGTCACCACAGGTCCAAGAGAATGGCCAGGCCACAGGAGCTGATGGCGGAACTGATCCGCAAAGCAAGATCGTGAATCAGGGAGCTGGCAGGTTGCGACTACACATGTATTCACATTCCAATTGAACTGAAATCTGACCCTTTGAAGAAAAAGACTTTCAATGAACTGCTTTTGAGAATGAAATGCTCCAATTTGCTCTGGATAGCTACACGGGTCGGTTGCCACTGGCCGTCCGGCCCATGAGTTATTCAACCAAAATGTGCAATTAAAAATTTTTGAAACCCTTTGAACCCTTTGAAAAGGGTTCAAAGTCGAACTCCTCTCAAAGCTCTAACCATTTTCACTGAAGCATCCAGAGCATCCCACAAGTCAGTAATGACTTGGAAGGATCCTCAGACTCAGCGGTGAGAGACAGATGTCATTAAAGTTGAGGGTTTCCCTCAAGTGGCTGAGTTGGATGCCATCGTTAGAGCATTCGAGAGGTTCGCTGACGAACTGTTCAATTTGGTTACTGATTCAGTGTATGTTGCAGGTGTAGTATCCAGAGCAGAGAATGCAGTTCTCCAAGAAGTCTCAAACATTTCTCTATTTAATTTGCTCTCCAGACTGGTCACCCTAGTCTCCCAACTGAGAGCAACCTTATTTTGTGATGCATGTGAGGTCTCACACTGACCTGCCGGGATTCATCGCAGGGGGAAACTGCAGGGCCGATGCCCTGGTGGCCCCTGTTGAGATGGCCCTGCTCCCCTGTGTGTTCCATCAAGCCAAAATCAGTCATCAGCTCCACCACCAGAATGCGCCAGGCCTTGTTCGCCAATTCAATGTGACACGCAAACAGGCCAGGGCGATTGTGGCCACATGCCCCCAGTGCCAGAAAGATCAACTCCCATCTCTCCCAGCTGATGTCAATCCTTGTGGGTTGGCAAGTTGTGAGGTGTGGCAGACTGATGTTACACATGTCCCTTCATTTGGCCGATTGCAATAGGTCCATGTTTCTGTGGTCACTTTCTCAGGCGCAGTCTATGCCTCTGCCCACACAGGGGAGAGAGCAGTGGATGTCCAGAAACATCTCATCCAGGCCTTCTCTGTGTTGGGCATCCCCAAGGTCCTAAAAACGGATAATGGTCCTGCGTACAAGTCCAGGGAGCTACGGAGCTTCCTGCAGCAATGGGGAATAGAGCACAAAACCGGCATCCCCTATTCCCTGACCGGACAAGCCGTGGTGGAGAGGACCCACCAGAGTCTCAAAAAGATTCTCGAACATCAGAAAATGACTGTGAAGGTGGAGTCCCCTCAATCCCAGTTATCCCGAGCCCTGTTTACTATTAATTTTTTAAACTGTTCTTTTGAAAACCCTAACCCCCTTATAATCCAACACTTCAGGCACCATGAGGAGCTGCGCCTGAAAGCCAAGCCTCTAGTTCTCATCCACTGGTGGGGTGGGTGAGAAACAGAGGAGGCCCTGACACTGTGCAAACACAGCTCAGAAATAACCAAAACGTCCCTGTGTAATCAGCACTGTGTCCAGCATGAAACCAGAACACAATCCCATACCAGCTACTATGAAGAAAATTAGCTCTACCAAAGCCAAAATTAGCTCTGCCCAAGCCAAAACCAGCACAAGCAGGCATATGAAAAGTTCACCAAAAAAATAACCGCCAAGAGAATAAAAGAATAATCCTGATTTGTGCAAATGTAGCACAAACCTAAACATTTTAGGCATGAAACAGTAATTTTGTAACAGTCCTAATGTTATAAAGATCTCTAAGGCAGTTCTCAGTAACGTTATGTATGGGTACAAAATTTCTTGTTAGATTAAGTCATCAGCAAAACTAAATTAAAAAATCTATGCATACATATATTTAATTTTTTTTTCTAATCTTCATAGTCCACATTCAGCCTGAGTGTGTAGCTTTCCTCTTCTGTCTGATGGTTCTTGCTCCAGCAAAAAGGAATATCATGTACCTTCTGGGGGCAGGCTTGACATCAGAGTCTGCCATCTAGGACAGAGAGAAATTTCACAACAAAGTACTTTGAAGGTAATTCATAGGATATTATTGTCGAGAATTGTGTTCGTTCATTTTTCAGATGGATGATTTTTCATATAAGGCTGATCTGTCCCTTGTTTCCCTCTCCCTATTCAGTATCTTCCAATATCATCATCTTGCTGGTAAGAAAAAATCCATTTTGGTAACAGAGGGAGAGTGATTCTCCAGCTAGCTTAAAGCATAACTTGAATTATCACCTTCATAAGCAATACAAAGTCATAAGTTCCTTCTGTGTTCATTCTTGTGATCACATGAATGAGCAGTACATGGTGTTTCTGCAGCATCTTTAATAGAGTGTCTCAAACTAATTTTCCAGCAATTACCAATTATAACACACATGTGACCTAAGATTTTCAGTAGTCCCACTTGTTTCAACAGCAAACTTCATGTTCTTATAGTTTAGAAGATTTAAAAATACTTTAATTACTTTTATCAAATTCATAAAAGTTAATTGCTTTTAGAATTTGAAACTTAAATAGTAATAGAATTTTAAATGTATAATTATACAGTTTTAAGAAGTTGTTATATTTATTTAAAACGTGAACCTTCTAAAATTCTGAAACATGAAGTTACCCTTGACAAATACCTTAATCATTTTCTATCAGTGTTTATATCTGTTTGCAAAAACAATAAAGAATCCAAACTTCAGCTGAGCAATGTAGAAAAGTGGAACTAAAACCAGAGTGACTTTAAATACTACTCACACAGCAAATCTCTCAAAATTATTACCCTAAAAGACATGGAGTACTAGATATTAACTACTTATGTGCATTTTTTCTTCCTTTAAAAAGCAGCAACAAACTAAACCCTGCTTTGCAGCTGTCGCTTAGGTTTGCATCCAGAGAGAGGCTACAGAGTAGGAATTCACTAAAATTCCCTTTAGTCACTGTCATACTCCAGACATGAGCCTTGCTAGGAAGGTGACATAGATTCACGAGAACAGAATGGGGCTCCATTTTGATGAGAGCCTAAATTCAGAAAAGCAATGAGTATCATGGTAGACTGTGACCACAAACCATGTCATCACCTAGATTAAAACACTACAGTCCCAGTTTGGGATAATATAACAAGGGCTCTGAGTAGCCATGACGAAGAACCTGAAATGGAAAATCATCCTCAGCATGAAGCTGTATGCACCCCCAAGTGTTGGAAACTCCTACTTTTAATTTGCTCGATTGCTCTTCAAAAGAGCTGTACAGAAATTGCTGACTGTTTTAACAGAGCAGCTCTTTCTCTGTCAAGAATTAGATGCACCTGTTGTTCCATATATACAACAATAAAAATTATGCTAAGTGTATGTCCTAGGCTGACGTTATGGCGCTTGTATCCCCATTCATATGTTCTGTTTCTGTGGGATATTATGTTCTGTGCCTTTAAGACTGGCTTTGAAGAGTGAAAATTTTGTTTGGGTTTTTCTTATCAGGGACACAGAGACGGGCAGTACATTAGGGCTGCTTTCACTTTTTTGCTTTTGCTTTTTGCTTTGCTCTCTCTCTCTCGCTCTTGCTCTCGCTTCTGCTTGCTTTTGCTTCTGCTCGCTTTTGCTTCTGCTCATTAGCTAGCTTAGCTAAACAGTCCAAATTTCTTCCTGGACTATTTCTCCTCTCCTTTTTTCGACCATCTCGAACCTGCCCCAGACTGGGACTTGGGAAACACCAAGAGTTTGCACCGTGAGGCCTGCAGCAGCTGCCCCAGCGCCAGAGGGACTGAGAACAGAGCGACCACCCCCCGAGAGAGACTTTCTGAATTTGTCATCTTTTTCAGAGTGGTGTCATCCGGTATTGTTCATTTTGTGTGCTGGGGGGGGCTGTGCCTCAGGTTCTTTCCACTTCTCTCCGAGGAATCCTTCCTGACCCAGCTGGGAGGAGGGACCGTGTGGGTTTGCTTTCTGGAGGGGCCACTTTGGAAATGCTCTGCCAAATTTGCCCTAAACCAGGACAGTGTAAAACACAGTGGGTCTCATTCTTAACCATGTTGCTGCTTATGCAGCCTTTCAGGGTCCAACACAACAGGCAGGTAACAGGAAATGAGGTTCAGGTGAAACGTGCACATAATATCATGGACTACACTTTTATGGTGTCTGCTTATGTTTTTCAGGAGGCATTGTTATTGGATTAGTTGAAATGGAGTATCATGGTCTCTAAAACAGAATACTCTCTAGTGTCTGTAGGGAGGAGTTGATTGTTATTATTCCTGTCATGGTCATATTTTGGAAAAGCTGTGAATTTTCTTGCAGACAGGATACCTACCATGTTTACTTAATTTCTATATTCTTCAAACATGCTTTGGGGCCACATTCTGGAATAATCCATACTAGTGGCTCCTTAAGAAACCTGCCAGCATATTGTGTCACTTGAGATACTTTCCAGCACATGCTTATTAAATGGATTTTCCTGGCACTCTGTAAAAACTCCAGATGCCCTTGCAGAGTTGGCACCTGATGCAGAAGACTGTCACAGCCTTTCCTAGAAACCCCCTGATATTGGCTGCAGCCACATTGGGCCTGTCAGCAGCTGGAGCTCCACTGAACTCGGGCTGTGTGCCATGAATGAGTGATAGAATGTGACAGGGCTTTTTGGGAACACACCCAACAGTGGGCACACATCACTACTTTCCTTAATATCTCTGCATATCAGGCTGTATATATAGCTGGTTAATATACATGACATACATTATATCATCAATATAATTGGATTAGATATAAATAACTTTTTTTTAATAAAACATAATTCAGCTTCAATGACAGTAGCCTTCCATCTATATGGTATTGGGACCTCAGAGAGAGAATTATCCCTCAAGAACACCTACTGATAATGATGAAACTGAGACAAAGGTAACATTTTTGGGTTTACTGAAAATAATAGGAACATTTACATTGGCGACAGAAAAAGTGGCTAAAAATAAGCTGAGCCACAAATACATATTGCAAAGAATGGAAAACCCAGCTCCACACCATTTTTTTTTTCCCTTCAGTTTTCTTCCACTGGGTTTTTGTCTCCAGGACTATCTTCTCTTTAATATATGGGGAAAAAATATTTCCAAAAGTTTTGGAGGAATTTAGACACAAATAAAGGATAAATCTTTTTCATTTCAAATTGTTGGGTAAATATTTGCTTTCACTTTAGAGAACTTACAGTAAGTTTTATTTAACCCATTGCCTTCATCCATACGAATCAGAGCAGAAGTATCCAAGTTGAAAGCTCAGAAACCTGTGTAGATTGCCCTGTGACCCTTGAAGAAGGCCTCTCCCTGCATGCCAAGGAAGTGCACATCTGCCTAAGGGTTTTGGGGAGGCAGAGACCTGTTTCTGCCACTCCCTGATGTGGGCAGATGCTGGGAAGAGTGGCAGCAGCAGTGCAGTTTTATCCTCCCTTCCTCTCCTCTTTCCCACAGTCCTCCTCAACTTAGATTTGCATTCACTGTACGTACAGATATTCTCTAAAAATGTGAATAACCTGGTCATCATGAAAATGTGTAATCTTGTGAATGCTTACTCATTTTCACAACTTTATTCTTCCTCCTGAAGATAAAACTGATGGGGGGATAGTTATACAACTTTCGTATGTAAGCATATAGAGTTTACCTATAGTGCTTTGAAAAAATTAAATATGTTCTCATTTCTAGATTTTGCATACCTAGTTCTTTGGGGCATATATGGGAAGTTGGAAAGCTGCTTTAGTTTCTAGGAACACAGTGAATTTCAGAAGCCCCTTTTTTTTTTAGCCCTTGGGTATTGTATAAAAGCTGAGGACCCTGAAGAAAGCCTTATGTGCATCTCAGCAAGGCAGGCAGTCGTGGCTTGGGCCAGTGGAATTTGTTATTTATGACCATTCCCATTTCAAAGGACACCCACAGCATCCAATGAAGCACATGACACTGAGAACATACTCTGGTACCATGACACTGATCAGCATTTTCTTAGCAGCAACCTGACTTGGAACATTCCAAAGGAGCACTTGTAAAGAAAGATTAATGTTTCTGTTGAGGAGAAAGTAAATCAGGATCCTCTTAATTTCAGTGTTTGATTAAGTTACCTGAGATTTTATTCTTCTAAAGTTTAAATCTAAAATAACACAAAGGTTCACGTCTATTAGTTCCTGAAAAGCACAGGTCTAGTGTCTATTAGAAGATCCCGAAACACAGTGACACCTTCCATTTTTCTTCTGTGTTAGAGACACCTGTTTTTCTGGACACTGTAGCATATAAAGTTTGATTTTATTGACTTATGCTTTTAAAACTAAAAATAACACTTATATTTACAATGCCAATCCAGTACCAATACATTATCACATTTGATTTATTTTGATAGCTAACCAAGCTCATAGCAAATCAAAAGTGAATGCAGTAGGTTGTGGAACAAAAAAATGGAAGTTTAAATGGAAGAAGTAGCAAGTTTGATTAAGTAGTTGAAAAACAGTAGTGCTATTTGCTATTTTATTTGAGGTTATGGTCTATTCAGTATGTCTTACCACAGAAGGGGAGGAAAAAACCCAAACACAAAACCCAGTGTGTCCATTATAAACTCCATGATTCTGTCTCCAATATTAACTGGTAAATATGCTAATACTTCACATTTCATGATGGACTATGACTGGCTACACGACTCGTAAGTTATGTGAAATCCTTAAAAATTAATGCCCTTGAGAGCTGTAAATTTTATGAACCAAAACTGGGCATTTTAAACAACCTTCCGGTGGTTTTTATGACACTTTTCTATACCTCATTAAAAATCTGGTTTGTGCTTTGACTAACACAAATTTTCTTTTATTTTTTTTCTCTATTGCCGTACTTAAAAAATGCCCTCCAAGCTGAAATTATGCACTTGTAGTGATTGCAGTGATATTTTCTTGTCTTTCATTCTCTTAGCAGTTTGCAATTCTGTGAAACTGAAACTTGCCCTTCTCACAAATTAGAATATGGCTTTTACTCTTCATTTTATCCAAGTCATTAATTCTCAGAATTAAACAACATTAACTATCACAAACAGTAAACAATTGCTTCTGTGTATTGATTAAACCATAATATGTTACTGTGACCTAAATGAGAGCATTTAACCTCATATCCCCAGTGTAATTTTGGGCTAAACTGCTGAATACCAGCATTTCAAAATCTATTTGAGTGTTTAGGCCCAAGTGATAGATCACAGACGTCCTACCTATTAAAAAAGTGCAAGAACACTATATTAAAAACAAGTCTCTTGCTAAATACACTTGCAGTTTTCATGCTCAGAAAAGATTTCTTTTTCTTTTCATATATAACTGTCTCTTGTGACAGAATGATAGCTCACTTGTCATCAATCAGTTCTGGGACATCCAGGAAATTGTGAATACACAACAGAGCTTCCTCAGCGTTTGACTGAACTGGAACATTTTGAAATTGAATTAAATTTTAAATCAGTAAAAGGCCTTTTCACATTGACATTTTCCATGGTCTGTATTTATTCTGTTTAAGTCATTTTTAATTCATCTTCTCATATTTTAATTTTTTTCAGGCCATAATTATATATCAAACTCAAAGGACAATCTGCTTCTTATATCACACATTTCTTTGGTTGCTACCAGTTTGGTGATTTCAACAAAGGTTTGTGACAGCAGATAGAACAGGTAGCATTAGCTTTTCAACAGTTCACAAAGGAAAAACTTTTGCTTGGGTGCCTGGTAATTTTGTCCCAGAGTGCCTTGATGCCCTTAACACTTCTGCTGCTAATGAAAGAAGAGGATAACCTGACTCTCTGAATCAGCAATTTGTTCAATAAGAAAGGGATTATTTCCACAGCTGTTCACTTAATAAGGACTTTATTTCCACACCTGGATATGTTTTGGTATCACATCTGCAATTAGCATTGTTAGCATAAGTCTCAAAATTTCCTGTTATCGTTCCAGCAAGCAGAATTTAAGATAATTCAATTTTTGTAAGCAAACAGGAAAGGAATGTCTTTGCTTCATCTCCGTTGCCAGCTGGTGATGGTGAAAGGTAAATTGAATCTTGTGTCTTCAAGGCTCAAAGCAGGTGAAAACATTTGTTTTATTTTCATTAATATTTTCCTGAGGCCTATTCTCACTGAGCATTGCATTACTGCTTTACTTGGATCAGGAATACTATTTCAAAATGTTTCTCCAATGCCCCCTTCTTATCGTGCTTTGGTGAACACTACGGATTTGGCTCAGCATGCTTAATCTGAACTTCCTTTGGATGGAACTGAACTTCAGTGAGCTCTCCAGGTATTTACTGGGTGGGAACTCAGGCCATGGAACCAGACAAGACTTGGCCTGAAACCTCCTTTTCCTCCCATGCTTAAAATGTGTGTACCATGGACACGATGTGTTCAGTCTGGTGTGCTCACCAGGGCTGTTCACGTTGCTAAACCTGAGGGAGGAACAGAAAACATAATCTCTCTTTTTCCTTCTCTCTGCTTACAAATAAAGTTGTTATGAAATGTAAATGCCTGAGAACATGAACCCTGGAAAAACTTGACGTCAATCACTCTATGCTAATATATATGTTATGAAATGCAAATGTCTGTTTACAAAATTAGTATCACAAGGAATTGCTTAATGTCTGTTGGCCTGATATTTTTCAAAGATCAATATCAAAGCAGATATATGCACATTACTTTTCACTTAAGTGGACAAGATTACACAGAGTTGGTTGTAGAACAGCCATCCTTACCATAGGCTACATTACGGCAGTTAAGATTGTTTTACAATTGACATTTTTTAGAAAATCATTTCATATTCAGAAAGATGAATAGGTTTACCTGACAGTAACAGGAACATACTGACCTCATCTAAATGGGTAAAGGCTCATGGGAGTACTTCTGACGAAGGTTTTATAAAAATGTCAGACAGAATGATTTTACAGACAGCAGACCCCATGAACCCTCATATGGTATTTTCAAAAGTACTTGCATGCACTTGTAAGATGATGAATGCACCAATAATGTGAGAGAGGAATAAAGTCAGCTACAGAAGATCTAGCTGGGTCTCTAAGTTAAAGATCAAAAAAATATTTCCTGTTGCTCAGATTGTTTTTTTAATTTTAAAACTATCCAAATGTCAGAGACAGGTTTATGACCTCTTTGAACTTGCTACCATTCTAATATTGGAGTGCCTGCAACTGAAATATTATGGTTCAATTTCAACAGATTAACAGGTAATTCCAGATAAAAACACATACTTTCTTCCCTACTCTGTTATTACTTTAAACAAACTTGGGAGGCTAGGGTGTCTCCAGAGGGTAATCCATCCAAAGATTATTCAAGAGCTAAACCAGGAGGAATTATTCCCATTGTGAAAATGCCTCTCTCTAGTTGTAAAGGGAACACAATGTGTAGTATGTGCTGACTATTTAGGTAACCATAGTTCAGTATGAAAATTCCCATTCTCAGTCTTCATTTAAAATTTTTGTGGTGGATGAGAAAATTCCCTTAACAATCTTTCTCCCAGTGCTAGCTTCTGTTCTCAAGTCCTAATTCTTGCCTCTTTTTAATTTATTAGGATCACATTATTATATCACTCCATTGACACAAAGGGGTGTTTGATCAGATTTCTGAGCTCAGGTCAATGTTGGTCAGCATTAACCATCAGCTTTTCTTCCTTTCCAGCATTGTCCTTGTCTAGAGCAAGACCAGAATCCATTAATTGAACATAATTGTCAATGCTGTTTCATTATCTGACTGCTCAGAAATGCTCAGATCAGCTGCTCTCTGATGCTCAGATGGGACCACAGTCAAAGAAGAAACAGAGTTTTGGGCAGCAGTGGCTTGTGCAGTATTGTAACCTCAGGGCATTTCCTGACCTTCAGTGCTCTACCAACCTTTGCAACACTGTGGGTGCCAGTGACAACGTGAAAAAGTAAAATCAGTGCAACTACTGCTGGCTGGGGCACCGCACTAAATCCTACTGCCCCACCTGGAATGTTTAACCTTGGTTACCCCACGTTTCCATGGGTAGGAATGGAGGTTTCTGTGCTGCTTTAGTACAAGTGTACATTCTCACTCATCACAGAACAAAGGCAAAGAAATCCTCATGGTCAGCCACTTGAATTTTCCTGGTTTTGAAATAGGGCTTCACCTACTCAGTGTATGTAAAAGGTAGTACATCCTTCCCAAAATGACATCACATGACTTCTGAATAGAGTGTAATTCCTTTTATTTCATAGAGAAAATTAGTAAATTTAGTAAATTCATTTTAATTCAGTCTACCCCTCTTTAAAGCAAGTGTTCAGAACCATTTTACAAAGTTTTTATATGAGTTTACACATTAATTTAGATCCTTTCAACTGCTGTATGGCTAAATATTGAATGTTTATGTCATAATAAAAATTAAAATTTCTGGGATTTTAGAAAAACTTGTTTTATTTTCTTCAACTGAAAGTTCCATTTGAAACAAAGGTAGATATTTATATTTTATTAATATTTCCAGTAGTGAAATTATGAGTATAATTTCTTCTAGTTGGTTTTTATTTTCAAAAAAATAATTAGGAAAGGAAAACCCATATATGTAGAAAATTCTGCACTCCACATATTTCATTTACAATAGTCACGCCATGGTTGCAAAGGAGCATATTCTTAACTTTCTGATTTCCAGATCACAGAATATTCTAAGTTGGAAAAGAAACACAAGGATGATCAATTCCAAATTTTCTTGCAATTACATTCACAACTTTTGTATCATCAGATTTATGTGTTTTGTTTGGACTTTAATTTTTTGAGGGACATGTTTGATTTGTGTTGTTTTGTTTTTTCCTGAGATCTGCTTTAAAACAGTGAAGTGTTTCGGGGCAATCTCATCTATATCTGAAATAATAAGTCCTGATGTGCCTCAGGTGCAGAATGAGTCTGTGCCCAGCCAGAGCTGTCCAGTGCTCTAAATTTCAGAATGCTTATTAGCTAAAATCCACTGCTGTACTGAGCAGGGTAAATCTGTTCTTGGTACATTTATTTGAGCTATGCAACATTTCCAGCTTCAAAGTGAAAGGGACTCGTGGTAGCCTGAGCTTTATAAATTGTAATAAAGGTAAGGTTATGCAATGAGTTTCAAGGCATGGGTATTATGAGAATTCTTCATCACTTGGACTATTCCACCCCCCCTTTTTTTTTTCTTTTAATCTACATAGTTATCCTATCAGGTATGTCACAGCCCAGAGATAATTACATCCAAAACAAACAACAAGCCTACCTTCTCAGTTTGACTCCTCTCCAGCCTGCTGGCCTCAGCTCTTTAGTTCTTGACACAGCAAATTCTAATCAAAAACTTACTTCAGAAGAGCAGCAATTCTTGTTAGTCCCTGCACTTAGTTTGACCTATTTAAGATATCATCCTAGCCCTGCTAATCTCAGAAATTCAATCAATAAACCTGGCTCTGCTCTTTCAGGTGCCTGCCCTAACACAACCATTAAATGCAAGTGCAGCGACCTTCCCCAGTCCTGATATCAATCAAATGTCAAATGCCACTGCTAGCATTGACCTTCATCTTATCTCTGCAGGCTTTGTAGGATCTCTCTGTGAAATACAGAGGTCAGACTTGATTTTAATTCTAAACCACATTCTGTCATTGGGATAAAACAAGGTACTGTAATGTCCTTGATTAACTGAAGTGATAATCACAACTAAATAGCTCACTTGATTTGTTGTTTTCTAGCCATAACTTATTTCCAGTGGCAGTATCTGAATCTAAAGAAAAAGCATGGGTTTTACCTCATGCTAGTTTATTCTCATATAGTCAAGCAATTAAGCTAACCCCAGATAAATTCAGCCAGTTTTCCCAAAGACTGACACTAAGTCTGACTCAAATGTAACACTACCTTTAACAAAGTCAATCAGCAACCCTCTGTTGGCATTCACTCCTACTTAGTACAATAAAATACAATAATTCTTCTTCCTAAAGCCTAATGCCAAACCTATGTTTAATGTAGGAGTTTATTAGTTCCATCTAAGCAGGACCAGAACAAAAGGTATCTAAAAGTCCCACTCTGTGTGCCAGGCAGAATTCATACTTGAAATTCTCATACTTCAGCTGTCCCGAACCCCACTACAGGCCTAAAAATAGCCTTATCACAGCAAAGCACTCACCCCTCAGTATAACTTATAGGCTGAATGATGCAGAATTAATCCAGGAGTAAGTCCTTCAACCTCTGCTATCCTGAGATCTAACTCTGGGCTAAAATAATCCCTCCCCTGAATCTTGCAGGATCAAACCAGCCTTTCCTCCTCTCCCAGGGATGATCTGGAAGTCCTCAAACACCCCATGATTCACCTTCCCTCTTCCAGGACTGCTCATCACCTTTAGGCATGCAGCATTTTCAGGCAGAAACATGGGATTGTTCCACGCCTAACCACAGCCATAATGAAAACTGTTCTAATTCATTCTCCCCCTGAATTCTGTGTAAGATATTTGTCCATGTCAGCAACAACCTTTATTGATTTTAGCAGTACCAAGATATACAGCTGTCTCCACTGCGCTAAATTTTACTGCTGCTGTAGCAGTGGTAGCAGGAATCTCCTGACAGCTCCTGGTCTGACAAAGTGTCCCAGCTGGGCATTTTCATAGGAGTCAGTCACAGCACTAACGTGCAGCTTAATGCTAATTCTTGAGCCAGTGACAGATTTGGCTGTATACTGTCAGGAAGAGATTAGGACTAGAGTTAGAGGACTGGAGAGCAAGAAGGCACTGGGAGATTTATTACTCATTCCTGTGAGGCTGGGGTAGGAGTTTTTCACGAGTGAATGTTTTAAGACTGTTAGGAATTGATGAGTGGTGGCACTGTAATTTCATTAGGGTTAAGACTAGGATTTAAAGAACAAAATGTATCTATATCATGACAGATCCACAGAGTTATATATATGTGCTTATAATATCAGTCTTTCCCCGTTGTTCTGATGAGCTTCAGGGTGAAAACCAGCTTCCACCCTCATAGGGGCAGCAGTCATGAGCTCCAGTCTTAATCACAAATTCTAATACAAATTCTGCTGGATAAAATCCTGCTGTTAAGATCAGTATCTCCAGTTCTCTATCAGTTCCTGGACTTCATGTTGGTCACAGGCTGCAGATGGCCTGGAGGCAGTCATACTGGCATTATAGAATCAAGCAGGTCATTGGATCAGAAACTTGTGCTTTCAGATTTTCAGTTTCAGAAGAGACCCAGGCAGCATTCATAAAGGCAGGAATCAAGTATATTTAATAGAAATAGTAGTCAGCTTTATTTCATTAATCAAAAGTAATGTTTGGATTGTCAAAATACAGTCTCACAAATAATGAATGAACCATTCCTTCTATCAAACACCCAGCTCCTCCTCGGTTCCTGCAGAGGTCAAAGAAATGTTCGACTGTTATTTTATATATAGAAGAATTATTCTTATTCTTTAGCAAAACACAAGTATTTCTAATTAGATAAACTTTTACCCATTGGTTTTCCACTTCTATCACTTTGTCTGGAAATTTATATAAATAGCTATGAGAACAGCAATCTAGCCATAATACATCCACAAAAAAAAAAAGGAAAAAAGAAAACTCTAATTCTCTAATTTTTCTTTTTGACTCATCATCAAGACCAAGTATCTACATAATTTTCCAATTCACACACGATTATATGTTTATACATGTTCATCTTCTGAGCCATCACTCATTAAGATAGCCTCTAATGCTGGTTAACTTGAAGGTTAGGGACTTCATATATTAAAGTTCATTCCTCCCAACCCCTGCTGTCTTAAATGGTACTGCAAAATCTAGCTCTAACTCAAATCTTGCCAGTCCCAACTATAACACCTTGTTTGTTCTTACCCTGTGCTCATCTGCTTGCCAAAGCAGGAGGGAAGAGCATTCACAGTTGAGAAAGACAATTACTGGTCTAACATGTGCAATTGTTTCAGAGTGAGGACTAGCCTAGGTTATATTTTAGGAGGATTTAGGTCACAGGACTGCTTAAAATATTGCAGTAAAGTTCATGTCTTGGATACAATTTGGACAAGAGAAGAATAATGGGTAAACTTAGTCACACAAGGCTGGTGAGAATGCTCTGGTGGAGAGAAATAAGTATCATACTTTAGTTTGGACCAGGATGGGTTCACTTGTCAGCAAAATATATTAAAGTTTAAATTTGATGTCTAAATGAATAGTTTTACTTCTTAAATCATCTTTTATCCTTGTGTCTAAGATGACGAAAATTTACAGAAAATCTTAATGTTTTATGGTAAATTCTGGATGAAGAAGATGTGGCTCAGCTTCAATTCAGGGGTGAGGGCAGGAAAGACTGAATAGCTATGATTATTGCTATGGTCAGAAAAAGTTTTACATTTAGTAACAAGGAATATGCTCATCTCTGGGCTAAGGGCAGACTTTTTGCTTTTTGAGGGAAGCAATACACAAGGCTTGTAGGATTGGGCTGAGCTGCAGTGGTGTAGTTTTAACTTGAGGGGTAGTCCTGAACAGGAAAAGGAAGGCTGCTGGAGTTCAGAAAAGCAGAGAAAGCTACTTGGTGTCCAGAGATAGATTACAGTGTGAGACCTAGGTTTGT
>NW_005054540.1:795262-803502 GCF_000277835.1 Geospiza fortis | reverse complement strand
GAATTGAAATTATGATTTATGGTCCTAACGTGTATTGGTGTAACTAGGCCATGATTTTGGTATGGATCAGTTCTCAAGCTGAAAGCAGCAGTTGATCAGGTACATTAACTTCTGTATCCCCTTAAGCAGTTAATACTGGGATCAGAGGCATCAGCAGAAACAAACAATTCAAAATCTGATTTTCAGGATATGCTATTTACCCATGGAGTTTTGTAGACTAATTATGTTTAAAGTTGCATTATGGGTTTGGCTGAGGTTAAAGGCAAGAGACCTCAATCATCTGTTGGGAAGCTCAAGGAAGGAGGACTCACACAAGGCCTCTAAAAGTGCAAAATGTTGTGGCACCTTTCTGACAGCAGGTAGGACTTATGGCACCTCTGGAAGCTTCATGTTGATGTTGGTGTTAGATTTGGAGTTAGGACTCAGCAAACCCCGAAATGCCAAATTTTTTTCTCAAATACCACAGGACAAAAGTAAGGGCTTGTAACAATGTATTGCCATCAGCCAAGGGGATAATGAGGTACTCTGCTGTAGCAGTAATTTGCTCCAGAGTAGATTGCAGCCACAAGTGCCTACATAGGAAATATCCTAAATTCGAATACCAAACTGAGGATAAGTGACAATAGGAATGTTTAAGGGAGACACATGTGAGTCTCAAGGTTATGACAGTTAATTCAGAGTCAGGAATTCATTTTAGGAGAGCAGGGACTAACGATTGCTTTGAATTCAATGCTGGTCCTGGCTGGGCAAAGGCAGTTGTCGGTAAGTTGAATTTCGTTGTCATTCTGGGGTAATAGCAGTCTCTGTGGTGCATGAGTGGGCATGATTCCACGTGTGTAGATGTAAAGATCTATATATGTATAGAATATATTTGTATTAAATATATGTATCTATACATATATGTAGGTATTCACAGAGTTAAATTTTGACTTAGGACTGAATCTAAGCTAGTTTTCAGTAACAGTTCCAAACTACAGGACCTGAATAATTGACTATGGTGTCTTAATTCCTTACATTCTTGAACAAAGAAATAATTTTGAAGCAGTCTATGTTATTAAGCATGGAAATAGAATCCAAGCAGCCACCAGACTTCCCAGAACACTGACTTGTAGCTGAATTCAGAAATCCCTTCTGTGTCCCTGAGACACAAGCAAATTCTATACACTTCAGAAGTCAAACAGGGCTCACCTGGCTCTGGTATTAACATGTATGTGCAGCTGTGAAGGCAATAAAATTCAGTACTGCCTTTAGCCACAGCTAAAGGGAGCAGCAAGAATGTTGCCTTTAGACCCCAGCTAAAGCTGTGTTAGTAAAGGCATTGAATTTTATTTCCTTTCAGCCTAGGATAGATCACCCAAGCAGGAAAGAGTAGGAAGGTTTCAATTTCTACAGTAGTCTGTTCATTGACCTCTTTGTTGTTTCCTCTCTTCAACACCCATTGCATGAATATATGCAGAAGAGAGGAGCATCTAGCTTAATTATTCCATTGAAAACATCAATTTGAGGCTCCAGAATATAAAAAGTAAGTAAAAGAAGAATTTTAAAATAATTAGTTCAGGGTTTGACTTTGTTTCTTACAAAAATAGGGATCAGATAGAAGCAAGTAATTACTTCATTGGTTACATCGTTCTCTCTTGTTAACATATAAAACCAATTATGAAAAATGTAGATATTTTAATATAATTACTACATTGATTCATTTTTTTCCTTGTTCTTTTTATTTCAAAAGAGCATGACAGATAAGTTGCTACTATAATCAGTTGGAAGTGAATTCTGTGCTGGTAAATGAGGTCAGACTAATGGTCTTCATAAATGAAGTTTTCAGAAGTAGTGCTAGCTAAAAAAAGTTTTATTACTTTCTCTACAGAAAATTTTGTGGGTTTTTTTTTTAATATAAATTGGAATGCTTCATTTAGTTTCATTTATTTAGAAATGTGACAATGATTCCCTGTAACATTGAGAATATAATTGTGATTTTACTACATTCTCCTGTCAGTTGGGTCTAGCATGCAACAGTGGCTATATATTTAAAAGTATACACTGTCTATTTTCTCATTATTTTCACTGTTGTTAAAAATTGTTGCATCATTTAAACCATTTAAACCAAATGTTTCATGATTTTGTGAAATACATGATATTTAATAAGGCAGAGTTCGTCCAAATAGGGGACCTCACACATGTAATTTCCTAGTCTCTGATTGAAATGGAAACCAAAATATTCATAGGATGGCAGAAGCTGAATGGAAAAAAGCTTTCAAAGTGAATTTCTATTATTGCATTTGACACTTCCTATGGTAAACTACATTCCAATCTAATAAATGTATTTGTGAAAAAAGTTCCCGAGATCTGACTGAAAACCCATTTCCATCAGCACATAAAATCAGCACATAACCTCTCATAGGCTATGGAGGGTCTGAGATTTCAGTTCTTCTTGTACATAATTATTGCAAATCAGGCACAGGCACACAGGCAGAGAGGGTCCCTGCCTCATTAAAGTGGACCATGGTGGTGTGGGTTTCTAAAATCCTCGTTCCTCTGCCCATCACTGCTTATCTCTCTCCTTGGAAAGCTACAGGTATTTCTGTGTAAGAGAGGATCAATGTGAGTTCGTCATCTCAAATCAGGCTCAAGAGAAAGAACCACAGCCAGAATGAGGCACCTACTCTTTTTAGCTGCCTTGGACAGCTCTTCTCAGCCTTTTGCCCTTTGTGGCAGGGACCCTCAGGATGAGATACTTTACCCATGGCTTTAGCTCCTAAAAGATTGGAAGCCTCATTTCTCATGCCTCTTATCAACTGAACTTAAGAAATTAGGTTTTAGTATTTTAGGCAAAGAATTTAATTCTTTTAGGAGAAAAAGAAAGATTTAAAGCACTGTAAATCTTATTTTCTGTCATAATTTTGGAGCTGTTAAATAAAATTCATTGCTTTTTGTTCATTTTGTGGGAAGTGTTAATCAGAAAAGCAATGCAACTATAGAAGCCTTTTCATCACATATAAGCACTTTCATCATTAAATGTGGACTCCAATCCTATTTAAGTAAAAGACATTTTGGCAGCAGTGCCCATGTGTTGTTTAAAAAGTGTCCATCCTCCCCTACAGTTCCTTATGGCATGAAGAAGTATTTCACAGATAAAATTGATCAGCTGAAACTCGCTGTTCTGCAGTGGAAAAGTTCAGGGTTATAACAAAACATTGCCAGTCTCAGAGCTAGTTCCTGTTTTACATTTCTCAGTAGGAACACAGTTTTTGTCTAATAATTACAAATTCTTTTGTGGATAGATAATGCCACCTGAGCACATGGATACAGTTGAATAAATGCTGTCAAGAAATGGACAGAAGTTACTCTTAGTTGGATAAAGACTGACACAGTCCAATTCCAAACCCTTGCAAGCATTTGCCATGCGGCAAACTCAAAGCTTTAGTAACTTCTAGACAAAAAGAGATGTCAATAACACTTGTCTGAATAGTAAAATGTTTTCTGAAGTTGTCTATTTTTCCAGCACCGAGGAAAAGTGACAGAAAAATCTGTCCTAAACATCAAAAAAGAGAAAAAAAATCAGAGTTAACACAGTCTAACACATTAACAAATTACAGTTTGGGAAGATAAAAGCCCTGGGTTCCTCCTGCAAACATTTGTACAGCATGGAGTCTTCACAAAGCTTTTGAAGTGTTGGTCTCACAAAACTGACTCTGCTCTTGTAAGCGTCAGTGGGAATTTTACTGTGAATCCTGAAGAGCTATACAATTACTTTTGAAACTATAATTTGGTAGATATCTACATTTAAAAATTTCAGGGAAAAAAAAAGGCATCACCATTATGAGGTGGTTCTTGATTTCATGTAATGCATATGAATATATGTGTATACTCAAATTTCACTTAAAGCTATGTAAGATCATGGCAATGTGCAAGTGGGGATACTGTGAAATTAAAGTTATTAATAGTGAATATGCCTATCCCATTTTGAAAGATTTGAAAAAAGTGATAATTCAAAATCACAATATGGGGACTACTTGTTTAATGCATACTTCAGGGTACTGAATGAATAAAAGCAAATTGAAATGTCTTCATTAAGAAGAAAAGAAGAAAAAGTATCACCCGTGCACATATAATTTGCAGAGGCAAATTTTTCTGTGCCTCAGGTCTTGACTCTAAGGCTCTGCAAACATGAAGAAGAAAATAGGAAAAATAAAGATGAGCTTAGATGGAGATGCTTAGATTATAACAGTTATTGTTGCTTTCCTAGCACCAGTAGTATTTTCTGTCATTCTGTCTAAAGAAAGTAATTAAGAGAAAAGAAACGTTTAAAAAATTTATAAGAATTATTTGTGATGGACTTCAATGGGCAACCTTTTAAATGTGCTTACAAGACAAAGGCTATATGATAGAAATACGTACAAAGCAAATATACTGAAAGGGATATATGAAATAACAGGCACCATTGCAAATATTCCTGTTTCATAAAACAAAATGTGAAGAGTTTCTTTCTTTCTGGAGGAAAATGCAATTGTTGGGATCCAAGACATGCAAGAAACTTTTATCTTTATGTGGATAATAATAACATCCATACTGCGTCAGTCAGGAAAAAGGATTGAGCATTAAATTTCTATCCTTAATGTCTTAAACTAAAGAGGAAAATAATCCATAGTCATTTCTATTGCTAAGGGGGAATGTATCCAAGTGGATCCCAGAACAGAAAATAGTTGAAGTTTTGCAGTGACAATTACCTCAGGAGAGGAGGCTCTGTAGGGTCAGCTGGCTGGTGCTGAGGGCACCCCTCTGGGGAGCAGGAAAGGGGGCAAATCCCATCTGCTTTTTCCTGAAGTATAGGAAAGTCCTTGAGGGTGGGATTTTTTTTACTGTCATTTTTCTTGCTTACTTGTTCTGAACTTATGCCTGACCAGACTGCAGCACATGCCCAGGTGCAGGATGTGCATGGTGAGATTCAGAGAGGACTCAGGGCCATGACTGCCAGTAAGTGCCTGTTGCTTTACTTCATTAGGCAAGAGCAAAGAAAGCAATGCATTCTGCCATTTATAGCCCTCAAAAACATTATTATTTACCATACTGAAACATATATGAGCTGTCTTGAAAGGAAGCATTCGAATTTCCCACTACGAGGAAAGCACCTGCTCTGATGATTTTAGAGGAATTAATGAAACCCCTGAATCTCAGAGCAGTTTCCTGATAGATTTAATGAATAGCTGACAGCACAGCTGGCACTAATTGGCATGCTTCTGGGTACCCTGAAGGAGAAGGAGCCAAGTGGATAATAATCTCATACTTCTTTGATTTATAAATGTTCAGAGTCAGACTGACACTTAATTTCTAGGGCAGTAAGTACATTGATACTTGTATTTTTGTTTGTGTGCTGATCCTTGTTCTGTGCACATGCAGGGATGATAATGTCTCCAAAATGTCAGTTTTATGTTTTTCCAGAAACACAAATTCTTTCTGTGGAAGAATTTTAACAAAAATGATTGTGTGGGCAGGAAGGAAAATGAAAAACCTTCAAGTTGTAAAAGAAAAAAATAACTAACTTGTGTGTGATTCTTATAACCTCAATTTCACCAATCATCTAGCTATTGTGCTAATTTAAGTAAAGCTGGATATCATTGATTCTTCCCAGAATAACTCTCAGGAGGTCTCTGGCTTTTCAAGCTTTGCCACAGTCAGAAGTTCCTCACAAGAGAGTGAGATTTAAGCGCAGGTTGCATGTTTGACATGTTATACCCATCTCAAGGAGAGAAAAGGATCTTTGCACAGGACATATTAGGGGTCAGGGAAAGAACTTTAAATGGATTTGAAGGGGAAAAGGGATAAAACCAAACTCACTCAAGATAAGCTTGGGGACACCACACCAGTATTTGAGGGATGGTTGCTGGTGATGTCCTTTGGTTTGCTGTCTCAGTGGGGCTGGAGATCTAAGAAACAGTAAAGACACAAGAGTTATTGATGTGTTAGGAATTGTGGAAGTGCCTGAGACAGATCACACAGGAATTAGGGCAATTAGGCATTCAAAAGAGTGGTGGGATCAACAGCCCAGCTGAAATCTCCCTACACTAATGCACAGGGACAACAAACAGGAGAAACTGGAAACTATTGTGCAACTGGAAAATGATCATATAGCTGTCATCACAAGATGTGGTGGGATGATTCACACAACTGTTACAGACCTCCCACCCAGGAGGAAGAGGAAGATGAAATATTCTGTAACCAGCTGTGAGAAGTCTCACTAGTCCTTGTTCTCATGGAAGATTTCAGCTTATCAGATAGACATCTGGTAAGACATCTGGAAATACACTTCAGAAATTTTCACAGCAGAAAGGAAATAACGTAGAAGTTTCCTAGAGTGTGTGGAAGATAACTTCCTGATACAGCTGGTCAGGGACCCACCTAAGGAAGGTGCTCTGCTGGACTTGCTGTTTGGGATAAGAGAGGGATTGGTGGGTGACATGATGCTTGGCAGCCAGCTTGCGATCAGAAATTCTCAATTCTCAGAGAAGTAAGCATGGTCAGCACCACTTCCAGCTCGGACTTCTGTAGGGCAGACTTTGGCTTGTTTTGGAGACTGAGAGTCCTCCAAGTGAGTCTTTTAGACCTCCTTTGGCTTCAGAGAATACTGAGGAAGATGGAAGAACTCACTGAACCACTTTCTGTCATTTACCAGCAATCATGGATAACCAAGAAGGTTCCAGTTGACCAGAATTCAGCAAATATGATGCCAATCTACAAGAAGGTCTAGAAGGAGAATGCCTGTCAGTCTGTGCCAGGGAAGGACATGGAACACATCATCCTGAGTGCCATCATGGGTAGGGCAATCTGGGGATCAGGCCAAGCCTGATTTATGGATTTATGGAGGGTAAGTCCTACTTGACCAACCTAATCTCCTTCTACAACAAGGTTGCCTGTTCACTGGAGGAAGGAAATTTCATGGATGTTGTCTACCTGGAGTTCAGTAAAGTCTTTGACACTATTTCCCACACCATTCTCCTGTAGGAAATTGGCTATTGGATTGGGTGGGTGCTGTTTCCTGGGTAAAAACTGGCTATGGGACCTGGCTCAGAGAGTGATGGGGGATGGAGTTACATCCAGCTGGGGCCAGTCATCAGTGGCGTTCCCAGGGCTCAGTAATGGCCCCAGTCCTGTTCCACCTCTTTACTGATAATCTGGAGGGGGGGAGCAGACAGGTGATTAGGTGTTGATCTGCTGGAGGGTAGGAATGTTCTATAGAGAGATCTGACCTGGCTGTGTGGATGGTCCAAAGCGAGTTTTAGGAGGTTCAAAAAGGCAAAGTGCCAGGTCCTGCCCTCGAATTACAAATAACCCCAGGCAATACTCCAGGCTGGGGAAGAGTGCCTGGAAATGTGCCTGGAGGAAAAGGATGTGCAGATGCCAATCAACAGCAGCTGGACATGAGTCAGGGGTGCCCAGGGGGCCAGGGAGGCCAATGGCACCTGGTCTGGATCAGCAATAGTGTGGCAGCAGAACTAGGGCAGGGATTGTCCCCTGTGCTCAGCACTGTGAGGCCATACCTCAAATCCTGTGTCCAGTTTTGGGCCCCTCACTACAAGAAGGACTTTGAGAAGCTTGAGTGTCTCCAGAGAAGGGCAGCAGAGCTGGGGAAGGGTCTGGAGCACAGGTGTGATGAGGAGCACTGAGAGAGCTGGGGGTGTTTAACCTGAGGAAAAGGACACTCAGTGGGGATCTCATTGCTCTCTCCAACTGCCTAAAAGGAGGCTGGGGCAAGGTGGGGGTCAGACTCTTCTTCCACATAACAAGTGACAAGAGCAGAGGAAATGGCCTCAAGTTGCACCAGGGAAGGTGTAGATTGAGAATGTCAGGAAAATTTTCCTCAAGGAAAGGGTTGTATGGTGTTGGAACAGACTGCCCAGGGAACTGGTTGAACCACCATCCCGAGAGGTATTTAAAAGACATGTAGTTGTGGCATTTGGGAACATGTTTCATGGTAGACTTAGCAGTGCTGGGGTTGAATTCAATGATCTTAGAATTATTTTCCAACCTAAATTATTCTGTGATTGCATGTCGTGGGTTTACAGGAAGCAGGTTTTCTGGGAATGGAGTGGCCAGAGGCCAATAGGTGTTCAGATTTTAAATTGACACCAGGCTTGGCCACTGAGGGTGGATGCGCCTCTGAGAACACAGGGGTCAGAAGCAGAGCACTCCCTTGGGCTCTCTCTTTGATTTCCGGCCAGCAAAGAGGCAAGGCCTCCCCTGCC
>NW_005054540.1:717933-794798 GCF_000277835.1 Geospiza fortis | reverse complement strand
GGACAAGAGGTCCCGAATGAGAGAAAACTGTGCTTTCTTTTGGAACTGGTCAAAGCACCCTTAAAAGGATAACCCTTGAAGCAGCTCTGTTCCTTGTCCAGTGGTGAGAGCGCTGGGCATGCAAGGAAGAGGTCACCATGGCCCCAAGAAGGACTCCTCTCCTCTTGATGGACTGGAATGGAGTATTTACAGGGTGATGGATGGAGACTTGAAATTTGGAAGATGTATTGGAAATGTGGTGGGGGGAGGAGGAAATGCTTTTTGTGGAGTTTTCATTTTCCAGGTGTGTGTGTGTGTGTGTGTGTGTGTGGTTTTTTTCCTTTTGTAGTTTAGTTAATAAACTTTTTTTTCTAAGGTAGAGGCCTGCTTTGCTTATTTCCTGGTCACATCTCACAGCAAACACCAGGGAAGTATATTTTCATGGGGCACTGGCATTGTGCCAGTGTCAAACCATGACATTGCATGAGAGGTTATTTATGGTTCGGATTTTCCCAAAATAACATGTTTGCATATGCCTTTTAAAGCATCATTCTTGCCTGAGAGTGGTAGCCATGGTTAGAAGATGTCAGCTGAAGAAAAGACATCATTCTCAGTAACTTTTTCACTCTGCTCATGTTAAAATGCTAATGGTTTTGTTCTTATATTTGACAGAAATTGACCCAAAAGATTATTTAGATCTGCTCTGTTCACAGAAGCTACAGTGAAGGTTGCCATACCCTCAGACAGGTTCTCTCAGAAAGCTCAGTATTAGTTGCCATGTAGCAGAAAGTGATTCATTTTTAAAATCTATTCAGCATTTCATTTTCATTTGTGGATTTTTGGCTGAAGTCCAGGATTAGAGAAAAAATTTGGTACTAGTATTTGTAACAGCAGCTTCTTCTATTTGGAGATATGTGTTTTCTCTTGATTGTCTAATTTTTGGGACCAATAATAATCTTTAAAAACATTCAAAATTGCAAAGCAATCAAAATTTGTTACAATAATGTAACAACTTAAAAATGGAAATTTGAAATGTAAGGGTAATATACTAATATAATTGAATCAAAAGAAAAGGAAATGCAATTATCTTCTTGGAACAAGGGCTTTTTTAATTATAATGGTGGCTGCATTAATCAGATGTCATATTAATACCTGTAATAAAATGCCTTATGGTGCTTTCTCAGGCTACAGAAAGTGTACAGAAGAGTGATGAAACCAAATGTTAAAAGAAAAAAATTATCTTGAAGTCTGGGTGGATTCAGAAGGATAGATAGAGTCATGTAAATTCAGGGGGATGATTTTTTTTAAAATCCTAGAAGTTAGACAATGAAAAGAGAAAAAATGTATATTTTAAATCAATGTTAAAATCAAAGGGTGTCCTTACACTTCTAAAAGGAATTGTAAGAATTGGTCAGTCATATCCAGTGCTGTTAATCTACACAGGCATCCTATCAATTGCACTTTATCAGAGGCATGCTGAAAGAGACACCAAGCACCTGCAACTGGAAATTCTGTCCAGCTGACTAGATGCAGTACCATTTTAAGGCTGTCTGGATAACGAGAGTGAAAGCCACTGAGTTTTGTTCCCTTGTGGATGTAAAAATGATTATATTCCAGGCATGGCTCTCTGTGTATTGCCACAGAATCACTGGCTGAGTGTGAATCCCCTGGATGCTGCCTCTTCAGTGCACTCCCCAGAGGATGGGCGCTGATGCCCTCCTCCTCCTCCTCCTCCTCAGCAGACAGGAAGCACAGCCTGCTCCTGGGTACCCCCAGCTCAGCCCATGCCTCTCCCACCAGCGGCACAAAATACAAATACTTCAGGGGATTTAAGTTGGTGAAATTCAGGCATGTTCTGGGTCTTGTTTCATTTTCTCTCCTGCATAATGCATGAAATGGCACATAAGAAAGCAAGATATAATGAAAGCAGCAGCTATAAATAAACATGAAAACTTACCCACATGTTTTCTTAAAGGAAATCAGATAATGGAATCAGACTCTCTTACGGAAGATGGATCCTTGTCTTTTCAAGCAGTAGTCTTATGAATATTTTCATGACAATACTTTGAATGTTTCAGTACCAACAGCTACTATGTTTGGAGTACTGAAGAGATATTCTTCAGGCAAGGGATATTTTCAGAAGAAATCCAATGCCCTTAATGCTACCTCTAACTGCAGTATTACCTTCTGAAAGACAAAGACCTTAAAGATTTCAATTTACTTTCATTTTCAATTCAATTTAATTCTGTTCCACTGGATCAAGCCCTATCATTTCATAAGACCATTTCTTGCTTTCTGCTTGAACAAAGCAATGAACTCAAGAGTGCTTTTAATCATAACACTGAATTTGGTTAGGTTCCCTATTAAATTTTTTTGCATATTGGTAACAGATAATTATATCTCACTTTAAAATGTTTCTGAAAATGTTCTTGACTGATCCACTAAATTTAATACATATATAAATAGCAAAAAGAAAATTTAGGATCCATGGTTTTAGAAAAGTTTGGTCTGACAATGTTTGCTTAATTACAGCAGCTGTAAGATTCTAAAATGCTTGGGCTTATTTTAGTTGAGTAGATCCTGTGCTATGGTGAATAATGCTTCATTAAAGAGCGTCCTAGGAGAGAAGTTGTCTAGAGCATAATGACTCAGATTAGCTTTTCAAAGGAATTTGGAATAGTCAGAGCCATCTTTGATCTTGTTTAGTACACCAAAATGAGGATTTTGTATATCAAGTCTGCAAGCTAAATCCATGGCAAAGGAAATTGAATAACATGGATTATTTCCTGTGTGAGGTCATTTGATAGATTAGTTCTAAATGCTCTCTCTCTGGAATTGCATGAGATCCTGAAAGCTGGAGAACACACATGCAGAAAGATGTGAAGACGGCTGCCTGGTTAAATCCATCAGCAGCTGAGAGACTCTGAGACAAAGTTGAGTGGATTTTTCAAAGTGGAATAATAAGGCAAGTAAGGGAGTTGCTAATATTTTTTAAAGGGTACATTTTGATCAAGCTTCAATTAAAAAGCATAATACAGCACCCATGCTAACCCAACCCCCTACAGTGCTCTTCCCAGGCTTTTGGAGACTAAAAAATTTTGTTTCTATCAAACCTTTCTTATATTGTCAAAGCCCAGATAAATCTGTGAAGTTTTTGACCAGGTAGTGATACAGATATATGATCTCAGGTTGCTCTTATCCTCAATCTCCTTGTTTTCTTTCTCAGGTCACATTCTCTCCCACACTGGAAGCATTTTTACATTTTCTTTTATAGGAAATATATTTCTTCTGCCAAATAGTTTTGTACTTAGGTTTCATTTGTCTTATTTCTTTGGCAAAATCACAGAATGATTTTTTTATTCTTTCACTGTGCCTCAAATCTGGCATTTGATCAAATAATCTGGTGATTGGACATCAAATTTGGTGATTGAACATGTCTGAAAATTTGAAAATTAGCTGGGGATTTACCATGCTGAAGAATTAGTTTAAAAGTCCATGTGCATAAATTCTTTAACATGTACTATCTTCTTGGGAGAAAGGGGAAATTATGTTATAGAAATATTCTTTTAACAACATATCTGCTCAAAGATATTTAGTCTGAATGTGCTGCATTGTAAATATTAGTACATTTGAGAATACAAGATTGATCTTAAACTTTATACCATCACTATGATTTCTGGAAATCCTGAATATATAAATTCAGAATCAATATATTTCACAACCTATAAAAAGGCAATATAATTTTGGCAATTTCTGAAAAGTTAAGAGGCCTTTAATAAGGTAATGTAAACCACTTTCATGGAAAACTAAGTGTTGTTTTTTTTTTTCTTTAAATCCAAAACAGTTTGGGGTAAATATACAATCATCTCTAGCAACAAAAAATAGGTTCATAGTTTTATTCAAAATTTAATATAGCTTTCCCACAAACAAAAGTCATATATATCTAACCACCACAATACAGAATGTTTCCTGACCCTCAGAACAGCCCATATCTTGTGCCTTTCTTTTGATTCAATAGTTTTCTTTTGATTACCATAGTTCTGTGTTTACTTACCATATTATCAACTTTACAGATTTGTTTGCTAGTTATTTCAAGAGACCTCCACATTTTCATTCCAATATCCTTTTTCTCATCACCATGGGAACCACTGTCTTTTTTATACTTCAAGAATATTATGTTTTAGAAAAGCTCTCATCCTTGTAATGGAAATTTGCAGGTGAGAACGGCTTCATTTTGTATTCTTAACTTCCAGACAATTTTGCTGCTTGCAGTGATTTATCATCTCTGTTGGTTCTGTCTCCACTCTAGCCAAAGGTACCATTGCACCTCCTGGAAAAGCAGTCACAGTGTCCAGTTGAATTCTCACTGCAGTTTTAGCACTGGACAAGGGTGAGCCTGCAGTAGCAGCAAAGGGCCCTGCAGCTGCTATAAAAGCTGCTCCATAAATCTTAGCTGCATCCAAATGTTCAAATTTTAGAGCTACTTTGGGTATTCCTATGTAATCTGCTGCTATTACAGGTTCTTCACTGCAGATGTTATTTTGGGAGCCAACTCTGTATTTTTCTTATTTAGTAGTTTGCATTGATAAACACTAAGAAAGCCAGGGGGGAAATCTAGGAGGAGAGTTGGAGTATTAAAAGATCTCATTACAGAATTAACATTGAAAATAAAAGAAACAGTGGAAGGGAGATGAATATAATTTTCAAGGCTTAAAAGAAATTTTAAATTGCCCTGAAGGAAAAATTTAAGAAAGAGAAGTGTATTCCCAGAACAAATTGTCCTGTGCTGGGTTTCCCTCTCCTTCACACACTCTGGTTGTAGGACCTTGGGGGCAGCAATGTCTCAGAGGCCATGACAGTAAGGAAACTACAGTAGATTTGGGAAAGATAGCTTAATATTTGCTTCCTTTAGGGTCACCTAGACTTTCACATCCATGAACTACAACTGTCAGATGGCACAGTGTTATCATCTCATGGTAAACTACATTTTAATTCCTCATGGATTTCTTAAATGTTTGGGGTTTTAGCCACAGTTTTTCTGACATGTGAGAGAAGGGGATGAAGAAAGAAGGCAACTATTTCCTAATCAGATCAATTTGTCACCCAGGTTTCTGGTGACACTCAGTTCCCACTTGAATCCAGCAAAGAAAATAGCTCTCACTTCAGTGCCAGGGAAGAAGGCAATGATGGGTTTGGTTCCAAATCTAAGGTGGCTGAAGCATTCCTCAAGACACCTCTTTTCTATGTGCAGGCACACAGTGAAATACACCTTAGCATCCAACTGGACCCCCCCCAAGCACTGCCATAATGTAAATATCAGCAGTTTATCTCATGGCAGTCAGGTACAGCCTGCCCACAGCAGTAATCATATTTCCCATTCTGGTTCTACAAATCTCCTGTCAAAGCCTTTCGGTCATGAGTATCTGTGGACATAAGCCTGAGACAGTAGGAGAACTATGCTTCATCTCCATTCTTTAGTGTCCATGCTGTTTTCATCCCCTTCCCACCACCATTCATCAGGCACACAGACCTAGGTCTGCTACTTTAAAAAGCAGAGAAACAACTTCGACATTTAGGAGAGATATTTTTCTTTCTTTTTTTTTTTTTTTTTAAGAGATAAGCGATTTGGTGCATTAATGCCCATCAAAATAAAATCCTCAGACTCCATGTCATGTGTCAGAGTCCCTGTCTTTCCTGTAGAAGGCAAAGTATTTCTTTAAGTAAGCAAACTAGTCAGTTTATGATTTACTGGTGTAACACAAAGTTACTTTTACCTGCTATTTCCTTTTGGAATCCTGGATGCTGAGAATTTTAAACTTTCTGTGCTTAAAGGCACAGACTCACAAGAGAACACTGCATTTGATCTGAAGCTGTGGAGAAGACTTCAAAAATTAATTGACAGTAGTGGGGTTACAGATGTGTAACCCCACTACAGTTAGTTAAAAGTGTGTAACATCACAAGGTAGAAAATTTAGAGTTTGGGATTTTAGAACATAGAAAAAAATATGAAGCAAGATGGAGGTTTTAAGGGAGAGGCAATTTGTTCTTCTTTGCCTTCTTCTTCCTTCTTCTTCATGAGTTTGGGTGATGTTTTGTAATCAAACAGAAAAGTCCGCATTGCGGGCTTTGAGAAATCAGTTATTGAGTTAAAAGAGAAAATAATCTAAATGACCTTTCTTAATTGGATAGTTTAGTCTTAAAAGACTTTGTAACAAGAGATTGTTAGCCATTTTGAACCTTACAAATGAAAAGCTACCAAACTCACAGTTGTGAGACTGTTTCACTGATAAGAAATAATGAACACTTGAGTCCAAACATAAACTACTATCTCAAGTGCCTCCAATCCCAACCTCAAAAAAACAATAAATTCCCTTTTTGTTTCCTGGACCTTACACATTCAGAGAGCAATTTGAATCTGTAATTCATCAGATTTTCAAATTCTTCTGAAAAAGTACACTATAAGATGCTAGTAGAGAACATAAGTTGTCATGATGTGAAAGATAAAGTGCTGTTAGGGAGTAAGAGCTAAAGACAGGAAACTAAGTAGGAAAAAAAAAAAGTCATTTTTCAGCAGGGAGAAAGGGTAATGATGGGGTGTGACCACAGACTTGCAGCAGTGCTCTGGTTATCCAAACTAAATATAAAGTTACATAAGTTGTGACTGTTCCATGAAAAGTAATAAGAATCATTATAAAAGTAAAAAAAGTTCAAAGAGATTAATTAGAGGATTAACCTGCTTTTGTGTAAATGTACTGAAGAAGATAAAAACTTATGTAGTTGGTAAATAAAGCAAATAATTGTAAAACTCCTCTCTATTGTCACTTACACAAAGTGTCAGATTCTAAACTGATGAAATGCTTATTTTCGACAATTTACAGCTAATCTGTAAAATTCATGTGGTGATTCAAAATAAGCAGTAGAGACTTCAGTAGAATAAGAACTGTTTATAGTTTTTCCATCAATCACCACTTTGCTGAAAAGCAACACATCAAACATATCAAAAATTTTACTTTTTGTAGTGACTTTCCCTTTAAGTAGAAAGATTTTATGTGTGTTTTCTAAGAGAAATCAAACAAACTAAAAATAATGCTTACACACTGTTTAATTCAAACTTTTCCATCTCATTATTATCTGATTTTTATTTTCTTATTTTCTTATTTATTTCTGCATAAATTTATTTCATTTGTTTTCCTTTCATTTCAAAAATTGAAGAGTTGAAAGAACTGGTGTACGAAGATTTATGACAGAGAAAAAAGTAGCCATTTTTGGCTAAGTGTTTTGATCCAAAATGTATCACCATGCAAGAATCATAGAATCATAAAATATGCCAAGTTGGAAGAGACCCATCAGGATCATCAGGTCCAGTTCCTGGCCCTGAATAGGACATGCCAAGAATCACCTCATGTGCCTGAGAGTCCAAACTATTCTTTTAAGATCTTTTTACTTTTATTTTGAAAAGTATTACTAGAAAATGTTTAACACGCTTTCAGTTATTCAGGACAATTCCAAAGTTAAAGGATCCCATTATGTGAGGATACAAGCTGTATCCTTACAGTAGAATTTATATGATAATTATTTTATATTATGAAAAAGGATGTCCTGTGAGTGGGTCACATGGGTTTTTCAAGCTTTGTCCAAAGCGGTGGTGCCAGTTCATCAGGAAGCAGGCACACACTCACTGCAAGGTTTGGAGGTGCTTACAGAGCTGTAACTTGTTGTTCCTTGTCGAGGGGACTGTCACACGTTGCACAGTGACTGACTGTGTCTAATGTCCCACACTACCCCTCCTCTGTCTCCATCCTGTTGCATTGGACTCTGGCACCAAAGTCTGAAAAGGCAGACTAATATCCTTCGTGACCAAAAGTTTTCAAAGGCATAAGAGAATATCTAAAGCTGTGGCACTGACCAGACTACAACAGAAAAACAGTTATATCTGCATGCTATCAGTATGAGTGAGAGCAGAGCACACATCCTATGTTCCCCAGACTCTACCTGTCTATCTGTGAGTGCGTGTTGTTATAAAACACCCAAAACCACCCAT
Organism: Geospiza fortis; assembly: GCF_000277835.1. Classification (NCBI taxonomy): domain Eukaryota; kingdom Metazoa; phylum Chordata; class Aves; order Passeriformes; family Thraupidae; genus Geospiza; species Geospiza fortis. Next base: position 786,778 of record NW_005054540.1, on the reverse strand, counting down.
CCACAAGGTTTTGTGTGGCACAGAGGTCTGATGCAGACCAGCAGGTATAGAGGGGACTCCCCAGATGGTGACAGTGGCACAGAATGTGAAAGGGATTTTGGGAGGAAGGCAGGATAAGGTGTGAGGGGTGATCTGGCACTGTGATGGTGTCACCAAACTCAGGCCATTTGGGCAGCTTCTGGTGGGGAGCAGGTGCTGGTCTGGAGAGTTTGGAGAGGATTAAGGATTTATGAGGCAGTAGCAGGAGATAGAAGACAAAAGTTTGATATACATATAAGTGCATATACAAATATAAATATAGAAATTAAAAATAAGTATAAACAAACAAATGCATCCACGAGTAAGTGGGAGGGTCATGCTGGGGTGCATTTTGAACCTTCTGTTTGACCTCCTGAGACCTGGAGCACCCACACAATGGCACAGGCACAATGACAGTAAGAAAATGCCTTTCCCTCATCCTGCTCACATGCCACACTGCCCTACAGGAGAGGCATCATTAAAGGACTTTCAGCCCCACAGCCATGCCAGGGACTGATCTTTTGTCCAGATTTGCTACACAGAACTAGAGAGGCAAACATTTCTTCTCTGCCCTCTGAGCACATTTTAGGAGCATGAAAATGTCACAAATCCTGTTGCTCAAGGTGTCAGGGGAATTCCATACAGTGAGACCCGCTTGAGGTTCATTTTATTGGGAATAGGAGGAGGAAAGGAAAGACAAAAGGCCGAACTTTTACAAGAGGCAGAACTGTAAACTGTGATTATTTGACTTCAGAGATTCTACAAGGACCCTTTTCTATGACAAAAATAAAAACCAGTGTAAGTTTTTTAGAGACTGATAAATTCTTTTTTCCAATATCTTGAGTTTTACAATTCCCAATAAAAATTTGCATGATGTTTGGAGTACATTTCATCTTCAAAATTGTTGAATTAATTCTTATTATTTTTCTCTAGGAATATATTCTTGTCATTCCTTCATCTTTGAGAAAGCTTTCCATTCCTCTGCTTTTCATTAAGAGTTTTATCATGAATTCATAGAAATTAAGTGATATGATATGCAAATATAAGAATAAAATATTTAAACTTTAACACAGTCTTCAGAATGCCTAAAAATAATGGGATAAAAATCTTCCTTTAGATTTCAATAGTCATTAGATGCAACAAAGGTTCATTCCTCAAATCAAAGATAAAATCTGACATTCTTTTTTCTTTTCCACATGACATTCTTCTCACTGATACTTCTTGTCTAATGTAAAACTTTCACTTCTTACATCGAATTTTCATCTATAGACCAAAAAAATTAGACAGTACTAAAGGAATCTATTGCAAAATGTTCCTGCACTATTTTTTTTTAATTGTATTTTTGTTCTAAATCCATCATGTGTTCTCCAGGAAGTTTTTGACAGTATCTCATCAGAATTGTCAAAGAGTATTCAGTTTACCAGTCTATTGCCATCTATGCAAGCTTGTTGCCTATCCTACAACTTTTTCCAGTATTTTGCTGATAACATTGGGCATGGAAAAAGCCCTGGGGATTCCACAAATCCTCCTGGGTGTAAAAACCTTCATATTTCATGAGATTGTTTGTAAAGTCTACTGAATTTGCAGGACAGCAGGATTTCTTCTGGATTTATCATACAAATTCCTGTGCTACTAAAAAATATTTGCTGGCACATACCAGGGTCTTATATTTGCAGATTCTATTAACAAATCTGGCAGCTTTATGGAGCATGAGTTGAGCTGCAGTCTCTTTCATGAAACAAGACACAAATCACACCTCAGATCAAGTAGTATAATTTTCATAAATGTTTAATCTACAAGCACAACTGAAAGGATAAAAAGGATTTTTTATGTCATAATATATGGTGATGCACATATACGCAGTTGGCACTTATTCCAGATACAGTTTCCCTTAGGCAAGTAAAGGTCAGGAAAACCTCAAACATTACCAAAGAACTTTCCCAGACCAAGACATTTAACTTCTTAGATTCAATTTTTAAAACTGATTTTCTGCATGGCAGAAGCACTTTCCCTCTGTAAAGTCTCTTTTCACAGTTATGTGAGGTGTCATTTGAACAGGAATTACAGTTCCCTGTAGAACATCCTGTTGACTGACATTCTCTCCTTCATTCTATCTTGTAAATGCTTTTAAATCCTATCTCTGTAAAGTTTTCTCTCACTTCTATATTATTATTTAAATGAACTCTGACATTTCCAAGTACAAATCGATGGGAGACTTAGCTGCAGTATAGGAGGGATGGTGGAACAAAATGCCTACCTAATATACTAAGTGCAGTAAGATGTTCTCAGATTGGCAAATTTACCTTTTTCCATGTTCCACATTATCAGGTTAAGCCTCTGTTCATGTTATCTATGGTTAAATTGTCTCACTGGTCATAAACTTGGTTTACTTGTACCACCACAACTGACAGGGAGGACGTAAGGACACATGAGGATGTACACATGTGAATGTGTGAGCAAATACATATGTATGTACATAAAAATGTACACAGACGTGCCATTTTATACATATTTCATATGCATAGTAAAATATATATTTATATAAATATATAAGTATAAAATATATAAATATAAAATATATAAATATAAAATATAAATATCTAAATTTTTTGTTGTTTTTTCGGCCATAATCAGGATTATGACAATTTAGGGTATTTGCATACCAACAAAGATTATGCTGGAAATTCCCTGCAGGAGCAGCCTTTTTGGAACTCAAGCAGACACAGTAGTTGGTATCAGAGGAGGATCATAACCATGGGATAAAAATCTCTGTCCCAGTGAGCATGGCTTCCTCGCCCAACTGCAGCACCTTTTTGACACAACTGTGGCATTTCCACTCCCAAAGCTAATTTTCTTTTGTTGCACATATGGTGCAAAGGACTCTGCACCAATGATGAGAGTAGACTCAGGATTTTGTCTGAGGCAGCCCCACAGCCCTGTGTGTTTTCTTTACCATCCTAGGGATTTTTGTGTCATTCAGGTACCAAATATGCTCCAGAGTGAAAGCAAATGGAGGATAGGAGAGGAGACAAAGAGACAGATCATTTGTCTTCAGGTTTATGTGAAATAATTGGCTAGACAGAGAGAAAGAAGGCAGTGAGAAGGCTTTTCTATCCACTTTTCCCTCCCAGCAGGGAGGAGTAATGAGGATTGTTTTGGAATGAGAAATCTTTTCTGATGCAGAGCAAAGGCACATCTCCATGAATTCAAACAAGCCTTTAGATTGATTATATGCTGAGAGTAACAAATTATATTGCAAAGAGAAAAAGAACAATGTTTATTTCAATGTCCAAAGTAATTTATATCTCCTCAAACACTTTGAGGAGTATCTGATGCTGTCAGAACTATTTTTCAGTATTATTTGTCTTGAACTGAACCTTTCTGTGATTTCAGGCAGCCCTTTCAACACAGCACATGCTGCACACATCTTCATGGTATGTCCTGGTCCTCTTTAATCACTTATTCACATAGAGTAATTTGTGATTGTTTTAGGAAGAAAAAAATTACTACACCTGAGCAAAATAGCGCTGAATGTAATTGTAATTGTTAGTACCAGTCTTCATTTGCCACTGATTACATCAGAATCTGTGTTCCCAGATGGACTTCCCTGGGAAAAGTGCATCATGTCCAATGATCTTGCCACCCTCCCTCCCTGCTCCTAAGGTGGCTTCTATGGGTTTGGCTGAGGGGGAGCAGATGTCCTGTTTACTAAACCTTTCCTCCAGCAAACTTAGGAATAGTGGGTCCAAGTGTCATAGAGAGGGAGAGAATGAACTTGCATCTGATTATGCCAGCAATGCAGAGCAGGGACTGATGAGAGCAGGGACTGATGAGAGCAGGGACTGATGAGAGAGGACTTCAGTAGTTTCCTCACCATCAATCCATCTCACAAAATATGTGCAGTGCTCTGGGACAACAGATAAGTGTTATCAACATTTAGGAGAAAAAGCCAGTGGGAAGTGAAAGGCTCTCACAGTTGTATTTTCACAGCACTGAAGAGACCTGTGTGCTGAGAGAAATGCTTTCCAGTCCCCCGATGAAAACTGCTATGGACAGAAAAAAGACGTGTGGGAAAGGAAATAGGGATGTGCTCACCTGGAGACAATGAAACTGAAAAAAATAAAACTGTCTTGCATGTAGAATTGGAACAGATTCTCACAGCTGGAGTGGCAAAATGGGGACCTGGCAACAGGGCTAAAGCAGAAACAGTGCTGAGGACAGGCTGGTGACTGGAGACAGGACAAGCTGTAGTGTCAGGTCTTGGTTTCCTGACTTCTCTGAAACGCATCTACACATCTGGGACAAAATTTGTTGAGGTGAGGGACAATCTCAGTCACAAATATATTTTAACATTGCCTTGCTCTTTACTCTGTTACCTAAAAAACCATATCTGCTTTTCATTTGCACCAACAGCTATTAATAACTTGGTTTCTAGTGAAAGCAAAGTCTTTCATTACAGCCCCTCTGCTCTGCAAGGAGCTGCACATACAGACACAACCATATCCCACTGGATGTACCAGCTCTGCCTCAGTGGCCAGCAGGACTTCTCCTGAAAGAACCAGCTGAAATAAATTATGATTCAATGTATGTAAGACTTGGATGAACTAGCTCATCAAAGGCACTGTAAGTGTTCTTGTTTGAGGTATTCACCATGGCTATTTTTCAGCTATTGCCAGCAGGGCTAAATGGAATAGGATTGCTGATCTGTGGCACTTAGAGCTTTCAGCCACAGCAGCTGCATTGAAAAAGACTCTTCTAAGATGAAGCTCATTATGTCACCTTTGTGGCTCTCCTGTTTTGGCAGAAATTCATTGACATTCTTTAGTCTTTATTTGAAATTTGTTTGTTTGGGTTTTTTTTTTCCAGCAAAAAAATCACAAGTGAAATCTGAAATCAGAAATGGATTCTAATTGTTTAATTTTTTAATGTGTGTCTACCCCTTTATGTCTTTAGTGATTTTGCATTTGCCCTAACATCTGGTTTTTGTCAGAGAATATTTTTCTTTGTTCTTGATTACCATAGAACTTGTTACTAGAAAGAACATATTTTCAAATATCTTCCAAAATTAACCTGTTTGGTGTCTTAAATAAATACCACGTGATGGTAGGAAATGTCCTGTTTGTCTTAGTTTTGAACTGTAATTACACACATTTAATTTTTAGGGTAGTAGTTGACAATAATGGTCTTTGTAATAATCTCCTTATATGATTGCGCCCTAAGTCCCAACTGTCTAGCAATTAGAAAATATTGTATAAATCTTTAAACAGAAAATGCTGATATGTAAAAAACAACCTAGTTGGTTTAAAAACGTTGGAAAATATTTCTAATTTGGTGTTTGATCTCCTGTAATTCCCCTCCACCCAAACACCCACCAGTAGACACTTCCATAGCAGTTAGTAACTTAGTGGTAAGAGAGGAAACATACAGCCCAATATTCTGAATTAATTCTGTCATTCAAACCAGGGTCTTGAATCTTGGTGTCCTGCATGTATGCCTGTTTGATCCAGCTAAGTCCAGAAGCAGCCTTTAGCTCTTGAATTTATATGATGAAGTGTCTTGGGTCCCCAGTGTTGTTAGGGCCAAGGCACACAACAGAATCACAGGATAGTTGATGGTGAAAGGAACATTTGGATGCCATCTGGTCCAACCCCTCTGCTCAGGACCAGGTCTAAATGAATTTTTGACTGGATTACAAAACAGAAAGACTTGCATAACTAACATATCATTGGTTTTTAGTCTGTCAAAAAATGCCCATTTTTAATCCACTTGTACCTGTCATAAAATCTACTGTGCATTGCAAAAGAATATTTTCAATAATTTTTTGCATATCAGAAGATTAATCCAAAGATAAATGCTATTCAAACTAATCTCTGCTATTAAGGCCAAATTTTGACTTTTAAAACTAAAGTAAACAGATTTGGGACAGAAAAGTTATGATTGTATAGTGAGCTTACCACTCAAAGCTATGAATATTGGATGCTTATGAGTGAGAAAATATCAAATCTGAGCAGAAAGATAGTCCATGATACTTGGCATCCAGCTTTAGGAATGGCAGAATGAGAACTTGGCATTGTCTCAGGACAAAATGGAGTTGCAGTGGAGCACAGGATTGAAGGTGGTGGGCTCAAATGGGGAATTGTCAATGTCATTTGTGATGTGATCACTGCAAACATCGCAGGTATTCTTAACACATGCAGCCCATGTGGAGTATTGTCACATACCAGTTAGTATTGACCAGGACTTAGGATGTGAAGACAACTGAAATTTATGTGTGTCTGTGTGCATGTGTGTGTATAGTTGTGTATAGTTTTCGTTTGGTTGTTGGTTTGTTGGGTTTTTTTTCTTGGGTTTTTTTGTTGGTTTTTGGTTGGTTGGTTTGTTGGATGGTTGGTTGGTCGGTTTTTGTGGTGTTGATTTTTGTTGTTTGGTTGGTGGTTTTTTCCTTTGGCAAATTTATTTTTAAACTTTCAGAGATACAGAAGAGCAAGATTCACCTCTGCAGATGTTCTTGTTTTGGCTGGGGTAGAAATCATTTTCTTCACAGTGACTAATACAGGGCTAGGCTTTGGATTTGTGCTGAATACAGTGATGATAATTTAGGGATATTTTTGTTATTGCTGAGCAGGGCTTATACAGAGCCAAGGCTTTTTCTGCTTTTCCTGCAGCCACGCTGGTGAGGAGCTGGTGTGCCTGGGAAACTGGGAGGACACAGAGCTGGGGCAGGTGACCCAAACTGACCACAGGGATATCCCAGACTGTGTGACTTCATGGCTCAGTGTATAAAGTGGGGGGAAGAAGGAGGAAGGTGGGGGTGTTTGGAGTGATGGAGTTTGTCTTCCCAACTCACCATTACTCATGAAGGATCCTGGCTTTCCTGGAGATGGCTGAACATCTGCCGGCCCACGGGAAGCAGTGAATTAATTCTTTGTTTTTCTTTGCTTATGTGCATGGCTTTTGCTTTTCCAATTAAACTGTCTTTATCTTAACCCATGGGTCTTCCACCTTTTACTGTTCCACTTCTCTCACTGATCATGCTGGTGGGGGAGTGGGTGTCAAAAGAAGTGCGGAGCATAAAGATTCTGAACTCTACAAAAAAGGGTAAAGGAAGAAGTGAATTATGGCATTGAAACAGATGAAAGTGACTGGAGCTGGAGAGTTATTTCAATTGTCCTTGTCCCTCCACTGGACCAAACCTCTGCAGTTGACCTGGAGATGACTGGTGGGAGGGCAAACAATATTCTTCTTTGCTGAAATTGCTGTCATTTAGCACACACAGTTTACACAAAGCTGAAATAAAGCTTTTAATTAAACTAGAGAGACCAGCTTCAGGGCAGGCTGTTTCTCTTACAGTTTTAGTTAGAAAAGATGTCAAAAATGCAAGGTGAGAGAGAGCACAGACCTGAAAATGTGACAAAGTGCACTTGTTCATTCTAAGGCTTTGAACTATTCATGGTGTCTTTCTCATTCAATCCACCTGTGGGAAGATGAAGAGAATGTCTTCTGTCCTGATTGCCAAAGGTGCTTGCCACTGCCATTGACTTTTTGCTCTGTTTGCCAGGCTTCTTGTGGTGAAGCATCTCAGACTCTTCACAGGAGCAGCTGCTTCTCAGCTTATCTGTGGCAGGCTGGAGATCAGCTCCACCTGGGGCAGGAGAGTGAGAACTCTAGTGTTATTCAGCGTGGCTGTAAATGCTCAAGCCTCTATACCAGGAGCAGCACTCCAAGGCACTTCACTTTACCCTTGACATATCTCTATATAATAAATATTTATAGCTAGTATTGGCAGCAACTTCTCTTCTTGGTATATAGTAAGCACTAGGAAAATGTAAAAGCACTGGGTTTTTTACATTTTGCAGCTCTTTGCATTTTTTGTGGTGCCCAAAAACATTACCATTCTCCATTTGAGAGCATTGTGCTAGACTGGCAAAACACCAGGGCTGAAATCAGGGCTCTGTCTACCACTAAATTGATGGTACTTGTAGTATGTAAAATGAAACTGTTTGTTTCCCTTTCAAACAATCTGAAAAGAACCAGTTCATTAGTCCCCCTCCAAACAAGAAAGAAAATTATTTATTTTGCATTTTTTTGCTTTTCAGTGAGAAAAAAATGACTGGCTTATTAGCTGTTTATTCATTTACTGTCATGGAGTATGCATCAATTTTTAGGAAATTAGTCTGTATTTAATCGACAAAAAAAAATTTGGTACATGCAAAATACAAGCAGTCAATTCTATCAAGGTGACGGTGCAAATTAACTTTGATCCATTTTTATTTTAGTAATCATGGGGCACCTCAAAAGCCGAATGGAGGTGGTTTTGCTTGAAGAGGTGATCTGTTCTGCATAGTGCTCTATCATTTTAAGCAGAGGAGTGGCAGTTTTCTATTGTGCATTAGCATATTTATTAGATCCAATCTATGCACAATTTTTACATTAGCTTGCATTGATTGCAACATGAAAGGGGCTGGTAACGTAATGCTACATCCCAGGCAGTTATACCAGAGCTTCCTGCTGGTACAACTTGCCCACTGTAGCATACAAACTTTCCCAGTGTAATTGCTTTGTGCTGCTAAGAGAGATGAAGATGTGGATATTCATTTGTAGTCAGGCTTTGGTATATGAATTGTGGCGAACAACCCACCACAAAGCTAGAGAGTGAATTTACAGAGCCAGGTCATTTGCACAATTATTCATTGGAAAATGCAAATTCATGTTAAGTCGCTTGCCTTTGAGCAAAAACAACATTTGCTACCCCACAGTACATTGTGTGAGAGGAGTCTGCCCAGGGCAGTTAGTACAGATTAATTGCTTGTCTGTGACTACATAGACTGTAGCATGTTTTTCACACACCCATATCTCTGCATTACAATTTCTTATATTAATGTAAATAAACTTAACATGGAGAAGGCAATCATTACCTGGCTGTTATTGGTGGATTTACCAGTATCTGAACTGCCTTTCATCATATCAACTCCATATTTTTCATTCATGGTACACTGGAACAATTATTAATGAGGTCTGCCATCTGAAGTCTGTCCCAAAAAAAACCCATAGTTCAGAAACAGGGTTAGTGGATATTCAACTTCCCCAGAAAAATAGGCAAATGGAGTTGGCATCCCACACATGGGAGAGTCTGCTTTTGCTCATTTTGCTCTTTAAAAAGCTGAATGAAACTCAATTTATTTGCTAAGGAAGTCAGCACTTTATATTATAAAACTTTCACCAGTTTTCCTCATATGACTTCCTATATGAAAGAATTTGTTACCCCACAACAGTCATAACTAGGGAGTAATTAACATAATTTTTTTCTATTCCTGCATTGAGCTGGATGGATTTGGGATAATAGAAATAATGAGAGTAATCACAGGGCTGTATTTCAGTCTTGAGAGATCTGCTGACAGCAGAAACTGCCAGGATGGCAACACTGCCAAGCTGCCATGAACTGCCACCAAGCCCAGGGCATAAACAAGGTCTGGGCAATTCCTCCCCTGGGGACAATGCTGCTCCCAGAGATTTTCTTCAAGCCAGACACTTTCCCAAGCTGCAGAGGTGAGCTCTGGTGTGACAAAATGTGACTGCACCTTCTCTTTTTGCTACTCTTTAACTTCCCTGAGGAACAGCAGAGAAATAATATTTCCTGTAAACCAAGACAACCAATAATATAAATGTCATATCTTGAAAACCAGATCATTTACTTAGAATTCGATATACAATAGTAGCACAAAAATATAAATAAAACTATGTAGAAAATAAACTAAAAAACAAACAAGCAAACAGTTGCTTGTTAAAAATGTGCTTTTCCTTTACATTTCCCTACTTTCCTTCCTGTCCATTAGCCAGAGAAGAGAGTTTTGAAAATATTTGTTTCAGGTCAGAGTGAGTATCATAACAGAGCATAATAAAATTATACCTACATTTGTACAGGTAGACCTAAATCAGAATTTTGATTTAAATTGGGTATGATTGCGTTTTTGTGTTAGATATATCCTCTAATTATTTTCTTTCTACAACTGTACTAGTGTCCAGGAAAAAACCCAAACTCCAGTTATAGAGTTTCTGAGGTTTCAGCAGAAAATTGATGCCTTGAACGACCACCTTCAGGCATTTCCATTTTCTAGGCTTTTTTTCAGCATTATATAAAGTGTGACTATTTGCAGAACAGGGCTTTCCCATTTTTCTCTGAAATAACAGTGCTCAGACTTCAACTGGGATTATTGAAAACATTTCAGAACATCTCAGAAGTATTCTTGAAATATGGATAATATGTCTTTTTGTTTATATTCTTGTTCTATACAATTAGGGTGATAATGATTTCAATGAGGGAGATTTTGGTTATTTTTAGAAAAGTGACAACTCATTTTGTACTACCACAGTCTTTATTTCTACAAAAAAATCAGATAACAATAATACATATTTTTTAGTTCTGAACTAGCAATTTCAAAGCAGTTCTGGACTGGAAACCCCTGCTCTGTATTTAATTTAATTATGTTAGTCAATTAGACAATCTGAAAGAAAAATGTGGATGTCACCAGTCAGGAAAAAGGAGATGTTAGAAAAAGAGGAGATGATAAGGTCATCAGCTCCTGAGAGACAAAAAAAGAAATTAGTAATTATCGACTATGGAACACTGAGTTATCAGGAAACAGCTTGGGAAAAACTGCAGTATGCCATAACGCTAATATCTCAATTGACTCAATGGCTTTTAGTATTTTTGGAGGTCATTCAACTTTGAAAGGTATATTTTGTGAATTCCTGCTCCTACAATGACATCAACAGTTCCACACAAAGTTCCATTCAAGGAGGTTATGTCTCGATGAGTTGGTGTTATATCTAGCATCCATTGGAATAAATGGGAAAATTCTCAGTCACGAAAACCAGAGTTAATCATTATTATTATGACATTATTTATTGCTACTATTATTGCTGTCACTATTACTACTATGACTCTTGCAATTCTGTAGATTGTAAGCCATCATTTAGAGAAAAAGAGTCTTTCACTTAGATGGAGTCAAATATTTGGTCTGGAAAGTTCACTAAGGTGCTTGAAACCACTGAAGGTGCTACAGATGTTCTCAGTGTGAATTTATTAAACAGAAGATGCCTCACAATTATGAATTCAAGACCATGGTTACGATTGTTCACAAGTGCTCTCATTTCAGCTAAACAACACTGTTTAAAAATTATAAAGGAGAATGATTTGTAAACCTTAAGTAGGTCACCTCCCACACTATCTCTAAAATGCAGGTAAATTAGCATTCCTTTTTTTTTTTGAATGGAAAACTGAAGCAGAAGAAGTCATTAAAACTTCTGATTTCACAGAGCTGATGACTGTTTCCACACTTTCTGCTCTAGAGGACTCTTCCCCAGGAAGGGAATATTTCATATTGCAATATTTCACACTGCTTTCATACCTCTCCAGAGCTGCAAACTATGGGAGGAACCAGAGCCCAAAGCACCAATTGCATCCAATGTCTTTTCATTACATGAGATTTAGTTACTCAAACCTTGCACAAATTCCCTCTCATGCATTCATCCTGAATAGAAGCAAATGCCATGTTGAGGCATTCCACATAACTGCTTTCCTCTCCTGTCACAAGACAGTGGTTCATACAGGAATAAGGGCAGCTGGAAGCCAGCAAGGAGAACTTGAAACACAGACAAACTGAGTCACTGAGGAGCGGTGACTGTTAGCCAACCTCTGCATTAGATTAAAATGTACTGAAACAGTGAGGGTTATTTTAAAGTGATTGCTTGCAATACCAGACTAAGCTTTCTCAAGTTCAAGATTATGTGATGTTGGTTTCCTTTCATCAATTTACTCAGCTTCCAGGAACTCACCCAGATAAAATCAAAACAGCTCAAGTTACAGGTTTTTTTGGCTAGTCAGGGAATAATCCAAAAACTAAGGTCTGTAGAGTGTTCAAAATATTTTGAAACTGAGGACTTCAAGTTAGTTACCACAACATTTAGAAGATACCCAGCAAGATGAGTCATCCAATACAGATCTTTCCCAAATTTTGCTGATACTTCAAATTTTCCTGGAGGCTAACTTACACATTTTTCACATAAATCCTCCGCTTTGTTTGTCACCACTGGCAACTCTCTCATCTCCTGTAGTCATCAGTATCACAAAGTTGGTGGGTTTTTTTTTAACTTCTCTCTTCCTTTCTTTTCCCCTTGTATTGTCATTAAATCCTGCTGCTATTTCTAATATATCTGAGAAATCCAGTGATTTCTCTCTGTCCCTACCAGCAAAACATGTGTTCCCACTACATTTTCCTTCTTTGCTGCAGCAGAAACATTTCACTTAATAGTGTTGTCATTAAACCCATCTTGTATTCATTCCTCTCAGCAAAGGAGCTTGATCCAAACTCATCTTTGTTTTCTCTGCCTTGTTCTGCAGCTCAGGCTCTTCTACCTTCTGTGCATTTGACTTTTCAGATGATGTCCATTGCTTTCCCCCACACAAGGGAATCTTGCAGGACTTCCTAAATTGTTGATGTCATATTTTCCCTGGTGTGGTTAGTTCTCTATGTCTTCCATTATTTTGGTGGCCTCTCACCCTTTAGGAGAGAAATAAACTGGTTACAAGAGGAAAAAAAGAGGAAACTGAGATTATGGAGAGGCAAAGTCAATGGGAAGAAGAAGACAAAAGTTTGATATACATATAAGAGCGTACAAATAATAAATATATAAAATATATAAATTAACAAACAGACACAAATGCATCCACGAGTAAGTGGGAGGGTCATGCTGGGGTGCATTTTGAACCTTCTGTTTGACCTCCTGAGACCTGGAGCACCCACACAATGGCACAGGCACAATGACAGTAAGAAAATGCCTTTCCCTCATCCTGCTCACATGCCACACTGCCCTACAGGAGAGGCATCATTAAAGGACTTTCAGCCCCACAGCCATGCCAGGGACTGATCTTTTGTCCAGATTTGCTACACAGAACTAGAGAGGCAAACATTTCTTCTCTGCCCTCTGAGCACATTTTAGGAGCATGAAAATGTCACAAATCCTGTTGCTCAAGGTGTCAGGGGAATTCCATACAGTGAGACCCGCTTGAGGTTCATTTTATTGGGAATAGGAGGAGGAAAGGAAAGACAAAAGGCCGAACTTTTACAAGAGGCAGAACTGTAAACTGTGATTATTTGACTTCAGAGATTCTACAAGGACCCTTTTCTATGACAAAAATAAAAAGCAGCGTAAGTTTTTAAGAGAATGATAAATTCTCTTTTCTAATTTCTTGAGTTTTACAGATCCCAGTAATTATTTGCACAATGTTTGGAGGACATTTCATCTTCAAAATTGTTGAATTAATTCTTATTATTTTTCTCTAGGCATACATTCTTATCATTCCTTCATCTTCAAGAAAGCTTTCCATTTCTCTGCTTCTCATTAAGAGTCTTATCTGATTCCCATGCAAGTAAATGGAAAAATAGCGCTTATATAAATAAAAGAATAAGGGAATAGTGCTTATATAAATAAAGTACAAATAAAGGAAGATGTACTTGGATTTCTCCTTCTCCTCTGGGATATTGTTTACATAATTCTTTCCTTTTTCTTTTGATTTTTTGTCATCTGTGGTGCCTTAGAAGATTTTAAAACCCTTTGTTTAGCTTGTCAGTACATCATTTGTTCTGCTCTCTATACTGTTCCTCTCATTCTCCTTTATTTACTTTAGATATTTTATTAGTGTTACTTGTCTGAATATGTCCTGTTTCCCTTCTCCTTTTGATCATTCATTTTCCCTCTCTTGTTATATTTCTTCCACTATAGCAGATATTGTGGAATGTTGGTCATGTAGGAAAAGCATGAAGGTTTTGAGTTCTTTGGGTCAATAAGGTTGGAAAAAAATAAAATATGCAGGCATGTGAATAAATCTGTTATGCCTCCAAACTATTTTTATGAGTAATTTTAAAACTGTTTTTCTGAAAACATATACCTCTGTGAAACTCAGTGGTGCCGCAAATAAACACTGAGATAAAAAATTCTAACCAGCATCTCTGAACAAGGCTGGGGAGAAAATCAGTACAGTGCCAGTGGTTTTCAGGGGTAATGTGTTGTGTGGGCACTGTTCATTTGGATGGTTGGGTTTTTTTCTTTACAAAGCCTATTCTTACATATAAGCTGTGGTGTCATTGCTCTGTGTTGGCAGCGTAAATTAAAACCCAGTGCTGGATTTCTTACATAACAGAATAAGGTAAAGCCACTTGCAGCAATTCCTGAATAAAAAAACATCACCTTTTGTGCTAATATGCGCAGCCGAAGGAGTTTTTCCTGTTTTGCCTCCCACGTTATGAGGCCATATGCAATCAGAAGCTGACTTTAAACAGCTGGAAGTAATGCTCTACTGGTGTACCAAGGGGCAGGATCAAGCCCTTGATATTTGTCTCACATTTATCATATTGCTATTCTGAATCCCACAGGTCATTAAATAGGATAACTCTGTGCCATGGTTTCAAAAGACACTACAAATTCCTTGCATTTCAGTTTTAGAGAGAGGACTTTTAGAAGTTGATGTACTAAATTACATCCTTTTCTTTTTATTCCGAATGAGTAAAAGCATCTGGGACTTTTCTTTTTTCTAGAATTGCAGTTGTGCTTCTTTCTCTCTCAGTAGGTTTGGATTTTGGGTTTTGGCTTTGTTTTTTTTTTTAAAGTAAATGAGCTATTGCCTTAGAGGCTGAGCCAGGTGAGAGGTGAGCAAGGCACATTTCTACAGGTTCCTTCTACACTGTGATCTGTGAGACTGTTGGACAGAAGGAAGAAATAATAAGCCAAGAATATGGGGTAACAGCCACTGAGATATAACAAGCTTCTTCCCAAAAGAAATATGTAGATAATTTCAAGCAGGCTCTGCATAGGAACCAAATGAAGACGATGAAAGTTAACCCCATTCAGACGTGCAGGTTTGGGGCTGTGCCCCCACTCACTCAGTGGGCTCTGAAAATGGGGCTGGCTCACTGCCCACACTTTGGGCTGCAGCAAACCTGGGTCCTTGCTTTGGCCCTGAACTCTATAAATAAACTCTATATGTTCATTAGGTTCTATAGCTGCAGGAAGTTTGGAAATTATTTATAATATTCTATATAAGAGAGATTAGTGATTTTGACTGTGTGTGGGAAATTGGAGGGTGGTAGGCCTGTCTGGTCATTAGATGTGAAAATAACAGGAGCTCTCAACCATGACTCAGCTTCTCATAAACACTAGGGAAAGCAAAAGCCACGTGCACAAGCAAAGCAAAACAAGGAATTAATTCAGTGCTTCCCAGGGCTGGGCAGGTGTTTCAGCCATCCCAGGAGAGCAGGGCCCCATCACAGGTAATGGTGACTGAGGAAGACAAACTCCATCACTCCAAATATCCTTCCCTCTCTCCTTCTTTCCCCCTCTTTGTATAATGATCATGATGTCACAAGGTCTGGAATATCCTTTTGGTCAGTTGGAGTCACCTGTCCTGGCTGATGATTCATAAGGAACCACCTAGCTCACATGCAGCTGACTCTCAAGAATTGTCCCTCTCCAAGATGGGAGGTATCAGAGGGACAGGGTCAAACATGCTGAAACATAAGAGATGGCCCTTACAAGTCAGCTTCTGAACTAGTAATATTTTCAGTATGTATTTATTTCTTTTAAAGTGCACACCCAAAATATGCCAAGTTCTATGTTTCTTTTAAGAAAGATGTCAGCTTTGTAATTTAGCTAGTAAAGGGTACAAGAGGAATGGCTGAGCATTGTATCATCCATCTTGAAGTGCTGCACCAGGGCTGTATTGCCAGGTCAGGAGAACTGTAATTTTTCTCCTGCTTTCCCTCACCTTTGACTGAGAGTTTATATCTTCTCTTCTTCCCTTTAGATAATTTTTACAGTATTAGTCATTATTTCAGCCACTCTGATTGCTAATGAAGACAGCAGAGAGTACTGTAAATACAATTTAAGGATCCAAGGCATGCCAACTACTCTCTAGCACAGCTCTCATCAAGAGGCACAGAGAAAGTTACTATAGCACACTTCCACTCCATTAGCACTGAGGGGAGATCAGTTCAAGGGCAGCTCTTTGTGTTCCTTATACTATTCTGTGAATGCTTCTGCAAAAGCTGCTGAGCTTGTTTGGTCTCTAAAGCCTATTTGCCTTTCTGCTCTGTTTTGGCTACTTGAGGGAATATAAAGAAGCTCGAAGCATACATGTGCCAAAATATCTAGCAGTCATTTCTGTGAGAAAAGAGCTCAAAGTAAAATTCACACTGATGTGAGTTGCAGGAACACCACTTACCGTACTGAAGTGCTCATCTCATTTCTTTTGCTGCAGAATTGCAGATCAGAGAGGCTGAGGTAGATACAGTGTGAAATTAATGTCATTTATCTTTAAGTGTCAGGATAATGTTACACTTGATGTCTACATTTTTATATATTGTGCTATGCCACCTACATTTTTAACATTTCTTTAACCTGGGAAATTAGACTATTTGGAAAGCTGAAAGTGAACATGGATATGGAAAGAGAAGCTCTCTTCAGGAATACAGATACACACACAAAATGATGGAGGCAGTAGTATAATCTCCCCACTCACTCCTATGGACACTTCTATTACAGCAGATTATGTCCAAACTTTTTTATTCTATTTCTTCCTTCTTTTCCCCTTTTGCTTAGAACAGCATGCTAACAGCAAATCTGTACCATGAGCAACTTCTTCCTTCCCTGTTTTCTTTTTTTAATACCATTTGATTTGATAATTCCATATTGGCTTCCTTTAGTGCATTACACTCTTCTGTAATGAGCTAATTAAAGATATACAAGATCTCTTTATTGAGGCATATGCAGGCTGTTCTTTTTGCAGTACTTTTTTGTGTGAGTCAGACCTTTCTTTCCTCCCACAGTCTCCTCTTACTGGGTGGGAAGGTGGTTTTTTTGAGATGGAGGTCGGAGAAGGTTATTCTGAAGCTCATTCCCCCACTTATCTTCTGGCACTGTACTAAAAAGTTCCCCATGTTCCCTGGGATTGTTTTTTTTGCCTTGTCAAATAAAGTGCACCAACAGCACTTCATTGCTTAGTTCAGCTGCCTTGCTTACCAAAAAAGAGAAACCCTCAGCTGAGCATGAGTCTGCTGTATTTGCTTTCTGGAGGAGCAGAAATGGTATTTCAACCTCCTTTCCCACAATTAACACCAGTACCAGTTATTTGTTCCTCCTGCAAAGATGTTCCCTGAGTGTTGTAGCTTTCTGCAGGTGTTATCTCCCATTCATATAAAAAAATCTCACTGGTAAACTCTGTTGGTATGGAGTGGCAGATGCTTGAGGCCAGACTTTTAACTTGAAAGCAGAGGTTTTGTGTTGTATTGCTACATGAACTCATGATTTTCCCCTGTGTTGACTGGTATATTCTCTTAAGGTGAACTGAAAACCTTGGGAATTCAGGTTTTTTGAAGCTTCCTGGTGAGATGCAAGGAAAGCTCAGATCTTTTCTGGGATATGAACAGTATGCTGGTGGGTGTCCTTCTCAAGTTTCAGGCTGAAGGGAAGATCCAAACTTTGTGAAGTGCAACATTTCAATCCACAGTCAGAAGGAGACCAAGCCATGATCTCCATTTGGGCCTTTAATTTTTTCTGTGTCTTTTCTGGGTCTGGAGACATTAGAGTAGACTGTGCAGCTCCATTGTGCTAGGGTAGTTTGAAAATTATGCTGAACTCTGCCTAACCAAAGGAAATTGGTCAGTGTGCTCTTGGGATCCAGCTGCAAGCTAAGCTGCCAGTTCCTGGTGGCTCAGTAACTATTATGGTAAGTAGAAGGACAGATAAGCTGGCCAGCATGTAAAAATGGAGATGCAGTGTCTTCCAGAGACGAGATGTCTCCTTGTGGGACATACAGCATCTTTTTTGCACACATCCTGTCACTAAGACAGGACAAGTCAGGAACTTTGTAGCAATCTATTCCCTTCTTGAACAACTCATCCCTGAGGAGTAAGGGAACATTTAGATTTGTCCATTTTCCTTCCCTCCACCTTTACTTAAAGCAAGAGGTCCCTCACTCAAACTTCCAAGATTTCTTTGATCAAGCCACTTGGCAGAGTTATTTAGAAAAGAAAAGCTGTATTTGAACAAACATTCTGGTCATCTCTTTATCTCCAGAATATTGTCTTTATCATCAACAGGAAGGTATTGTCACCCACCCACTAGAGCGTGATGAGCAAACGAATCAGCCTATACCTCTTCTCTTCCAGTAAAGCAAAATAAAACCATTATCTGTTCCCTACTTTCAGTATGTTATTTTAGCTGGAACTGTCAATGATTGCAGCTATCCTAAAAACATCTTCCTTATTAATTCCTGAGGCAGCCATAGAGATGTATGTTCTGAATCCCCAGTACACTTTATATCTTCCCTGCACACCTGCAGAAGGACCTTTTTGCCCCAGTAGCCTGAGTACTATAATGTCTTTATATATATTGGTAGAATAGCAAGAGTTTTATTACGGACCATATCAGCAGTTCTGAGATAAGAGAAGAAATGGGAAAATATGAAAAATAGTAGACCTTTACATCTGTTAATACTGGTTTCCTAGGCTACCTTAATCCCCTATTACATATGGACAGACAGCATGGTAGTCAGAGGAGAATTGCCTAAAACCAATAATTTCACCGGGGAAAGAAATTTTTGGGTTTTATCTGTCACAAATCAAACCCAGAGAATTTTTAAACCTCAGTCTCAGTAAAAATGGCATTGCAAGACACTGCACTTATTTTCCCACCATGATTTCCACATTTCATTTTATTATTTCACAAGCCAAAACAATTAAACACAGTGTTTACTTGTACAAGGCAGTACAGGAAATTCTATGAAAATTTCATAAGCATATTTGCTACATTTGAGCGGTAAATGAATTCAAGAGGACATATAAAAATTATAGAAGTTTTAAACTAGTGTAACATAATTAAATCTGACATTTTGGGCATGAGATTATGCTGAGAGGTACTATAGTAATTTGTGATCAGGTGACTTGTACATTGCTAGCGTTGATTTTCATGCTGTTACTTAATTTAATCCACATTTAGTTCCCAGACTGCAACAAAATACAGTACTCTTCTAGTTATGTTTATACCCATTATTATGCCTCTGGCATTACACATCATTATGTCTCAGACATTATGTATAAATCATGTACAGGATTACCTACCTGTTAAAATTTTCCTGACAAAAAAAATGGGACTGAATTAGTAATAAAGACAAGAAACTTCCAGTTCAGTTTTGCAGCAGCTTCAAGGGTTCTGTTGTAGTGCTGTGGCAATTGGGACAGGGTACCCATTAGGTTTTCTTTTCCTAGGGTTAATGCATTAAAGCAAGCATATAAAAGGATATAAAAGGATGGAACTGCCTATGCCTTCCCTCACCTAGAGACAGCTGAGCTAGCTATAAACACAAGAGTATGGGCTGTAAAAATAGAGTATCTTCAGCAACACACACCTTAAGGAAATCCCAAATTGTGGCAATGAGGTTGTTTCTGCTACTTGAGCTAAGCTAATATAAAGCTGATGACACTGAAGAATAGACATAGGCTTCCAGGGCTTCTTGCTGTAATCATGTTTTCAGAGCTTCACAGGTGCTTCTGAATGTTCTGTTATGCTGGAGATTATTTAATGGCTTTTTTTTTCTGCTAAAAATTGGAATTTTGGTTTGTATAAAATATCTAACTCAAAAAAGCTGATTCTATTCTCACTTATATTTTTTCCTGTTGATATATGAGTATATATATATATAAAAATGTTGATATATTTAATTCCTGATAGATATTGACGTACTTGTTTATATATTCGTATATATATAAAGTCTTTAAAAGGAATCAACCAGTTACACATCACCATCTGTTCAGGTCAGATCTTTTGTAGAGAATGTATCCTTTCCCTGACCCTATCTGTAGAATAGAGTATGCCAAATGTACTTACTGAAATGTTTGCTTCTGACATACAGTGATAACATAGCTGTAGTGAGAAATGGGGTTTACGGGTCTGATCTGAAATGCATAAAATAATATAGCTCCAGGTATGCTGATTGTAAGTTGTTTCAAGGACTGACAGCTCTTTAAATTCTGCCCCATCTCTGAAGTTCTCTAGAGAACTGGCTGTTACTAAGAGCATCATATAATATCCCCAGTGAGCAAAAAATCTGGGCTTTGCTGACCAGCAGGCTGAGCTACAGCATATGCATGACCAATATGCACACAACTGAAAAGTAACTCTCAGTTAATCCCCAGATTTACCTTTCAAAAAGAAATAAAACAAAGATGATTTTAAATGTTTTCCTGAGGCAAAAGCATTGATACAGCCTATCAACTAGAAACCCTAAATTTCACCTTAAAGGTCTTAGTGAAACTCAGATTTTTGCCCTGAAGCTATAAAGAAAAACATCAAATTGGATTCATCTTTACATTAAGTTATGCTAGTATAATTGCATCCCTTCCAGTAGATTTGCATAAATGCAAATCAGGCCCTCTCTATCTTACATGAAAGTACAAAGATTTTTCAAGTTCTTTAAGGCATTATCTCTTCCCCTTTAATGAGTTAATTCTCCTCTCTTAGCATTTTATCCATAAGTTGTAGGAATAAAGCAAGGTGAAATGTGATAAGTTATCATTTACAGTCTCATGTTTCATTTTTCCATCTATATTTATAACTCCTGAGAGTCATCTTAAGGATTAGAGAATACAAAAAGAAGCTCAGGCAAGTTTTACGGTCTCTCACATGAGAATGGCAAAGACTAGCATTTTTTTCAATGCTTTTGCTATAAATACCAATTTTTCTCTTCTTGACGAAGATCCATTTTCATTCAAAATCTCTTTGTGAATCTCAACAAAGCTACAGAAATTCTTTCATTTGCAATGAAAAGTAAGAAACAAGCATATTTCACATCATTTATAGTACTACTAGGGATATTTTCTTCAACTCTACTGCAGCCAGGCAAGTAATTATCATCAGAAGGACTTGACTGTAGCATTCATGAGATGGTGTTGGCACCAGAATCCTTTCAGAGATTGGTTTTCCTGGACTTCTCATCTTGTTTTATTTCACCTTTGATAGTAATGTGAACTGAACTGACTCTTTAGTAAACAATAATGTGATTTCTATAGGCACAAACATAACTATCCTAGGAAGATTTAAGCCTGTAGAATTTCATCCTACTCACTATCTACAAGTTCAGAAACCCTGCTATGCAGAGTTGATATTCCTCCTTTTCCCAGGAAGTTGGGTCCCTATGCCTGGGGCTCACTTCAGCTGCTGCCATGTGCTGACAGCAATATCCCCTTCTTTGGTACTGTGTCCAGGACACAGTACCAAAGAAGGGGATATTGCTGAAAACTCAAAATCTCATATTCAGTTTCTCTTGCAATCATGTAAGCCATCCTATGTATTTAATAACAAGTGTGTGTATTTAAAGTGGATATAACTTAAGATTTTTAGGTAGACTTTTCACAATCCACTGCTAGAGAAGCTCAAGGCTTCATGCGCTACAGCTGAGTTTAAGGAGTGGATAATCTTATGAGCAATGTTTGCAGTTACACATAATAAGCTGGATAATCAAAATTCATGCGACAGAGGATAAAGTAAATCACATTGGGTTCAAACAAGAATTTATAAGCCATAGAACATATTGAAAAACATGACCAGGTGCATCATATAATTTTAAATATTGCCTTTTGCTTAAATATCAGCCAGCGATCATTGGCAAAGCATGAAACAGCATTCATCTGACCAAGCTCAACATTCTGCTCTGAGAACTGAGCTCTCAGCCAGCTTTAATTACACCCTGCTTTGGATAAAAACCAGTGACAGGGTGTAACAGCAACAATAAAAGGTGTTTAGGAAAAGACACATGAGAGCAAATTGTTGCAAGGCACATGACTCCTCTAATTCATAGGCATTGTTAGTGTGGGCAGCAACATTAAATAGTCAAAAACATTCTCTGAAGGCAGATGGTCTAAAATTGCATGATTTTATTTAGGTTTTGATTTACATACTGATCTGAAAGGACTTTATTTTATTTCATTTTGCATGAAAATGAAAAGCTTAGTTGCATTCTTGTACAGATAATTCCATATGCTTAATTATCTCAGTAGGATATGTTTTATTAATGTTCATGTTTTCCTTTGAACATATTTTAATTTGCATTTGTGGCAAGAAGTTTGTCTTCCTTCTGCACTATTTCCTGTCTGACCAGCATCACTCTTCGGTTGGAGACAAAAGGATATTTTGTTTCTTTTTGACTTTAATGAGTATTTCTGAACCAAATTTACTCTCAGGGTCCTGAGGGCACTAATGTTTATGATGGCCCTGTCCAGCATCACCAGAGTCCTCCTCTCACAAACCCTCATCCTCCTCGCCCAGGAGCTGCCCCAGGTCAGACTCTCCTGGTCCTGGCCTGAGCAGTGTCCCTGCCAGCCAAGTCCTTGTCAGGCCCTGACTCACCAGCCCTGGTCACCACTCCCAGCACCTCTGCTGAGATGGGGCCACTGCAGGAGACCCCTGTCCCACTCCCCTGCCACTGCCTGTCCGACCAGTTCTGCATCCTGATGGTCACTACGACATGGACTTTTTTAAGAGTTAAATTGTTCCACGAGGAAGTTAGAGGTGTGATGATCATTTCCCAAAAAAGTCTTCGGGCAGCTCCAGCGCTCAACGACCACTGGCTGACCATGAGATCATTAGTGTTGAAGACTGTGGCTAGGATTTACATCCTGTTGTCACCATGATATTTTCTGAAAAATCCCTTCACCAGGATTTTTCTCATGAGAAGCTGAGAAGCCTCAGAAAATAAATGTAAATAAAAATTATCTGATTGCTTGGAATGCGGTCTGGAGGTTGCTTACCAATAGGTGCATCTTTGATTGGTTCCATGTGAATTGTTTTTAATTAATGACCAATCCCAGTCCAGCTGTGTCAATCTCTCTGGTCAATCACGGGTTTTTATTATCATTCTTGTCTAGCCTTCTGATGTCTCCTTTCTCTTTCTTTAGTATAGTTTTAGTATAGCAATAATATCATATCATATCACATATCATAAAATAATAATCAGCATTCTGAGAACTTGGAGTCAGATTCTCATCTCTCACCTCATCCTGGGACCCACAGCAACACCGACTGTCACAACTGGTGACCCCGAGTGAGTGACACCACAATACCCTGTTTTTGTCTGTAATGCAAATTTGAACCCATCTACATTGAGAGGTTATTTTTGTATCAGGATGCAGAGTAACTAAATGAAAGCTCCTCTCAAACTCAAGAAATACTTAGGTGTTTAGGCAAAAAGGGGCCAAAGGGGGCCTATAGCCTCCCTAAGAAAATGGATCTTTCACCTGTCCTTCAGTGACAAGGAATCTGGCTGAGCACAAAACCCCAGATATCCTGGTCCAACCTTAGAAAGAAAAGCAGTGAGATGTTTTCTGATAGTGCCAAGGAGTGTCCCTCTGGCCAGGAGAATGTAAGAGATTTCATCTCAGCTTGGGATGGTGACTTCCAAGCCAGAGGAGATGCCCTCATTTTGAGAGCTTACACTTGGTCTTTCTTGTAGAATCACATATCCTCTGCCTCCACACAACCACAAGCTCACTATGACCTGAAGCAGCGCCTAAAGGTGATATCAAGAAATATTTCTCCTCTAAAATTGGGACAAAACTATCCCATTTCCAAAGATAAAGAAGAGAAAGCATTCCTGGCCTCTACAGGATAATGCTGAGGATGGGAAGCACATCTGCAATTCAAACGTTAGAGGAAGATGGCCAGCTGTCCTGTTTGATGAGATGATCTCTTTTTTGTAGTCAGGTGTCCTGTTGTTTTGATGAGTTTTTTACAGGCTGCCATTTGTCTTGCATTGTGTCTTTAGGATAAATATTTTAAATTGTCCGTTTCATAATGCAGATGTGAGGTGTTCCTGATTAACCTGAAGAAGCTTGCTGAGCAATTTTATTTTAATGTTGGAAAAAATGAGCTGGAAATTATCTTGGCATCATACCAAAATCTATAGAATTAAAAAGCAGGTTGATTGGGTTTTATGCATGTATTCAGACTGGGAGTGTTTTAATGAAGGTTTTGCTTTGTTTCATCTGCTCTTTATTCTGCACTTCTTTACAAGTGGTTTTGAAGAAATGAGCCTTATTTGGTCTCCTGGTCATGTGTTTGTCAGTTTATTATCACTTTTCAGTACAACACAGATAAACCCTAACGTGATAATTTAATGAAATTTTGATTGTTTAACTTTTATTTTGGTAGCTTTAGACTTAAATAGAATACAAATATTTTTGGGAAGTCATTTGGATATCATGAAACACAAATAAACTCAGCAGTCAAAATATAATTAATTTTATTTGAAAAAATGTGTTTGGGGTGAACAGAGTCAGGATTGTTTCCTCTCACTTCCCTTAAATAAAAAAAAATCAGCAGCTGGTATACCCTGGAGGGTAAGTGAACTTGCTTAGGAAACAAATGGTTCTAGATGCTGCCAAGTGTGGCAGGAGAATAAAATTCTCAGCAAGGAGTAAATCAAGCAGGTCTCAAGGTCAAATTCTTCTGGTATAAGATCAAACTTGTGTACAGAGAGCCTTTTGACAATCAGCAAGACAGAGCTGACATAGAATCATGTTTAGGATACTTCTCATGGCTTTTCCAGTTACCTTAACAGCTAGTATTAGTTTTCTTTGTTCAGAAACCTCATCATTCTAATTTAAGCATTAAAGAAAATATCTTGCTGGAATTTAAAGTAACTCTCTGTATGGGAAAGATTTGCATGGACTGATCTCAAAATGCTGGGTCCTAGCACAAACCAAAGATTTCCCTGCATCAGAAGGGTGATGAAAGACCACAGTTTAAAACTAAAAGTGCAGACCTAAGCATACTAATTCTGTATGCTGTGCAAGAGCTTTGGGGTGATTTGGTTTATGAAACTCACTTCTCTCCTGGATGTTGCTTCAACTGACATTTAGCTATTTTTGCATTAGCTATACCCCGGGAGAGAAGTATGTTTAGAGATTTTAACTTTTCAGATTTAAACTGTGAGAATGCAGAAGATATGCCACAGAAATCTGGAATAAAGAAAAAGCCAAAACTATTTAGCATATATTTTTGCTGCCTTTTAAGATGACAATCTCAACCCTCTTTTCCATAGGTCGGGAAGAATCAACACAACAGGCATATGGAGAAAGCTAAATAAAATTTTGAAAAGTAGCATCCTGGCATAGATAATTTTGTCAGAACTGCTGGGAGAACTAGGATAACTTCTCTGTTCAGCCCAACAGCTTTGTGCTTGGACTTTTCAGCTCTGGACTTGGTCAGTATATTGCTGAAGATTTGCTCCTCCCTGACTGGGGGATGCTATAGGCAGGTTTTCCTGCCAATCACCTGCAGCCTGAATTGCTGTTCATCCAGCAATATTTGAACCAGCAACACGGATTTATGTGGCTTGTCTCACAAAAACTCAGACTCTTAGTCCAGAGGTAGTTATAAGATTAACTTTTAAAGGAAAAATTACTATAAGAGGTGTGCTGGTTTGCCTGCCCTGCCTGCTAAAAGATCATAAATCAATATACTGGTTATAATTCTGTTATTCACATCCTCTGGGAAATCCAGCCACCAACATCACGCAAAATCTGAGATCATCATGATTGTGTCAACTGGAAGACAGTACAGCTAGTCTTGCTGTCAATTAGAAATAACTTCTGACTCAATTGTAACATAGCAATTATGTTTCGGTCCACTCCCTGGCATTGCACCACACCTGTTCCCACTTCTAAGAAACCCACAGGAAGGAGAATAATAATTTTGAAACTCATAGTTTATAACAAACTACAGGAGGAGGTATCCCTTAGGATCTCAGCTGTTTTCACTGTAGTCACACTCTGCAGGAGGTCAGCCCTGGAGCACACTTTGAGCAGGGTGCTGGGATTAGATGATCTGCTGATCCCTTCCAACTTGGATGCACTCTGTGATTTTTTGAGGCATGGACTGGTGTCATGGACACTCAGGGCTGAGCTGTGCTGCACTGCCCTGGCGTCACTCATCCCTGGTGGAACCCTACCACTCACCACCTGACTCCTCAATTGCCACCATGTTCTGCTCCACTCTCATTTCTCTTCAAAACATACCTCTGAGAGCCCACTGACCTTTTGAGGGACTTCACAGATTGGTTAACTTATTTTTGCTTTGACACTGGCACAAAGAAACATTCCCTGATAAGATCAGTAAAGCTGTGTGGCAGTGGCTGCTGGTATCAAAGATTGTTCGATCTCTTTTATGAATAGCAGCTCTCGCTGGCTTTCCTGAGCAGCTTGAGTCTGCAGGGCTGGGAAATATAAACCAGAGGAATTTCTGTTGTGTTCTGTGCTTTAGATCTATTTCATTTTTCCCCACATTTACAAATGAATAGAATAATTTGTTAGGCCTTCATTGTTCTTCTTCTGCAAGTATCCCACAGTGTGATGTGCAGGGCACTGAGCTTTGGTCCTCTGGGTCGCTCCCATCAGCTGCAAGGAAGGGCAACCAAGGCACCTCTTCCCCAAAATCCACAGCTCCAATAATCAGTACAAACCAGCTCACCCTACAGCTTGACAAATATTAGAAGGATTGGTTACCTCTGCAACTTCATTCTAATCTAAATCAATAAACATGTTGACATAAGTATTATTTTCTTCCTCTCAGGGGGAAATTTGAGTTGTTCAACAATCCTGCTGTGGCTATATTTAATGTTTTTGAGATGGCTAGAAAATGCTTCTCACAATAATCAAAAAATAGAAGATAATAATATCTTGGCTTGTGAAATGGGCAAAGAGTTTGATTTTTCTAATTATGAGATTTAAAAACAAGGACAAAGAAAAATTTTAGGCAACACTGACCAACTTTTTGCAAGCAAAGCTTGAATTTTCTGCAATATCGCTCAAAGAAAAGCAACTCCTCTTCCATAAAGGCTTCTGAACTAATTAAAAAAATTAACTTCTTGGCAAAAAAGCTAAAGATTTTATGACTTGCATTAATGAATCTAACAACAATACACATAGAAGAAGCTAACCTTTTTTATCAGTTTAAAATGAAAGAAATGAAGTGCCAAGTGAAGGTTGAAAATAAATATCAAGATAATATTGATGCAGATAAAGGATGAATAGATGTATTCAAATATTTGGATACACTGCATGTACTTCGTAAAAACATGAAAGCACAAACTGAATTTTCATTGGCAGGGGTAAGAACTACTGCATAATTAAAAATGTTGCTTTCACCTATGAATTCTTTATGAAGAGATGAAAAGTTCTGGTTTAGCATTGGAATTATTAATATTGTTATCATAAGCCAATATTTTTCAGTATTTTTCCTACTGAATATTTTATTCTGCTTTTTCAAAATCTTACATTTTAAGAAGAGATACACTGTTCAAAGGAACACCAGAACATCAGTCCTACTGCTGCAGAGTATTTATGTAAATGTAACATTCAGTAAGCATTTCAGTAGTGTTAGCTAAAAAAGTTGTGGAAAGTGTTTTCCAAGACATAACACTTGGCCTCATTACTCCTACTGTTTCCAGTAGTTACCACTTTAGATAGATAGACAGATATGTAGATCTAAATATAGATATAGATATAGATATAGATATAGATATAGATGATATAGATATAGGTATGGATATAGATATAGGCAGGTGTAGATATAGTTGGTGATATACATATAGATACAGATATATAGATATAGATATAGACATAGATGATATAGATATAGATATATAGATATATAGATTAGATATAGATATAGATAGAAATATATCTTGACTCTAATGAAGCAACGGTAATTAGTTCATTTAGCCTAAACTATTTAGTATATTAAACCTATGTACTCCCTATACTTCATCAAATGTGAAGATGTGGAAGCTGAGTGTTTAGGAAGTCATGGTATGAACCAGCTGCAAGCACTAGTTATGTTCTGCAGAGGACAATGTGATCTAATGCTGAATATTTAGAATTATTAGACATGTAATTTTTTTTTTGGCTCATAATCAATTTGGAATAATCACGGGGCAAGCACAATTCATTTTTTAATTGGCATGGTTCCTTGTGTCTTTTATCTGATCCAAGAATAATTTTCAGTCCAAGGCTTTCTATTTTATTCCTTTTTTCCTCAAAGCGACGCAGTTCCATGTCTTCATCATTCCTAGGTATGAGAACCCCTTTTTTAGTTGTTTTGCTGTATGTGTTAAAGTTATTTGTCTCATTAATTTATCTTTTATACAAATAAAAGTCAAACCTCTATAAAATATCTGTGTTAAACTTACCTGTTGTAAGCTAAAAACCATGCTCATAATACTAACACACAGACACATCACCAAGTACAGCTTTTACTTTATTAACATTGAATTTAACTTTATTAATGCCAAAGAAAACCTTTATTAATAAGTAAAGATCAATGCTTAGCCAATCAATGAAAGCCAAGTGACCACCACTGCACAATAGAAGTGAAACATCACAAATTGATGGGAACCGACCAGTTATTGTCAGAGAAAAAAGTCTGTGGGAAATAGTTAAGTAATTAGAAACAACTTAAAGAAGATAAGCATTTTATGGCGCAGTTTCCTTTCAGGGAAATTCAACATTAAGTATTTACTGAAACCTTGACAAGCTGAGGAAACGCTGAAACTGGGCTGCATATCTGGGACTTGGCACTGTGGGCACCTAAAGAGGAGGTGGTTCTTAGAGGCTGCTGGAGGAAAATGCTGCTCAATTTTCATCTGAAAGAGTTACTGACCATTTCCTATGGATAGCCCTGTACACAGGGATACCACAACATTTCCAGAGCTTCCATGCAAAGTCCATTCATCACAGTATTGATTCCTGACTATGTCTGAGGTGTGCCAGAGAAGAGAGAAACCAAGAATGAGCTACAGCCAGCACAGAAATGCACGTGAACTGCTGCAAGACCCCCTCTGTCTGGGAACTGCAGGGAAAACCCAGAATAACTGTTTTGGCAATGACAGAGGCAGCTCCTTCCTAGATTTTATCTTTCCCAAGGTCATTTGTTCCTTTCTCATTTATGACTTCCTGTCTGAGCATGTTGTACAATCAAGAGCAATCACAGGGCTCCCAGGAAAAATTAAAAACAGAATGAGATGTCACTGCCAGCAGAGCAGTTTGTCAAGCCTGCAGATGGGTTTGGAGGAGCTCTTGGGAAAGATACTCAAGCAGAGAAAGAAGGTTATTAGCTGGATGAACTAAGCAGAAAAATCCACTCTAAAATGCCATTCTTTTGCCATAAATATCCACCAGAATCCATGCCCTCAATGCTTTCCTCTTATTTCTGTGTGGTATTTATGATCTCCAGCCTGCATATATCATCCTTTCACCATGAGAAGCAATTCTGAAAGGAAGGGTAAAACAAAGCAAATCCATGTCACTCTGACAGAGTATTCTTCACTGTGAGCAGAGCCTCATGTCTGTGAGGACCACAGAGCTGCCTGTGTCCATTCTGGATTTCTGCCTACAATCCATGAGTCTCCTGTCAGGGGCAGCATGGCCAGGGCAGGTAGCAAAGGGTCCCATGGGACAGACTGGGACCTTTCCTGGCAGCCTTGTCCCTCTGAGGAGCAGAGCTGAGCCAGGGATGGTGGTGGGGCACACCAAGAACCTCCCATATATCAGAGCACACAAGAGGTCAACCCAGGTGTCCTCGTTATGATGCTTGTATCCCCATTCATGTGTTCTGTTTATGCTGGATATTATGTTCTGTGCCTTCAAGACTGGCTCTGAAGAGCGAAAGTTTTGTTTTGGTTTCTTATCAGCCGTTCCCCCACAGCTGGTGGGACACACAGACAGGGCAGTACATAGTGCTGCTTTTGCTTTTTGCTTGGCTTTTTGCTTTGCTCTTGCTCTTGCTCCTGCTTTGCTCTCGCTTTTTGCTTCTGCTCATTAGTTAGTAGCTAAACAGTCCAAATTTCTTCCCTGGAGTGTTTCTCCTTTCCCTTAGTTTGGACCTACTCGAACCTGCTCTGGACTGGGACCTGGGGACACCAAGAGTTTGCACCTTGTGGCTGCAGCAGCTGCCCCAGCGCCAGAGGGACTGATAACAGAGCGACCACCCCAAGAGAGACTTTCTGAATTTGTCATCTTTTTCAGAGCAATGAAAGAGTAGTGTCATCTGGCGTTGTTCATTTTGTGTCCTGGAGGGTGCTTTGCCTGTTAAATAAACAGGTTCTTTCCACTTCTCTCCAAGGAATCCTTCCCAAACCGATTAGGGGGAGATGCTGTGTGGGTTTGCTTTCTGGAGGGGCCCCCTTTTGGAGGTTTTCTCCCAAATTTTCCCTAAACCAGGACACCAGGATTTCTCAAATGAGCCAACACAAATTACCATATGCTACCCAAAGAGTAGAAATTCGTTTGGAGGGAAAAAATGAAGCAGGAAGAAAGACACCCTCAGTATCTCTGGGTGTCCCGCTCGCTGCCCTGTCCCTGAGTTCATGTCCTTGCAGCAGCAAGGGGACAGTGGGTCAGAAGCTGCTGGGGAGGAGGCTCTCACACTAAACTGGGCACTGCAGCAGCTGAGCAAGGGAGCCCTGGCAGAGTAGGACTGCCCAAAAGCTCTGCTGGGTGCTGGGAGCATCTGACACAGCTTGTACAGGGTGATTTATAAATGGAAGAGAGGAGGCCTGTGACAAAGAGCCTGTTGCAAAGGGAGAAGCACGAGGAGATGCTGCTGCCAGTACTATGGTAGAGCAATGATTCACCTGGCAGTTTTTCAGATATACTGCTGCTACTTTCATTTTCAGAGGAAGTTTTTGTATTTCCTATTAGAACTGAGAGCTTATGAATAGAAATGTGTTGTCTATGAATGTAAAGCACACTGTAAACAAAGTTTAGTGAATTCAGAAACACCATGTAGAAGGATCAAGCAAGTTATAGAGTTATGTTTATATTTTTAATAAGTATCTCAGCTATTTAAGCCCACCTCATATTTCTGTCTACCACATCTTACTGCAGGCTCCTTTACTTGCTGAAAAAACCTGGTTTTGCTGAAGTCTTCCACACAATATCTAGAGGAGCAGTGATGCTATAGCCCAGTGAGCTGCATATCCACTGTGTGTGGAAGATAGAGGACTATAGCTGACTGGACTTTGTCAACACAGGGATCAGAAAGTGCAGTCAGACCACACACACACCACTAGCTTTACAATAGAAAAAATTCAGTAAACGCCACTGGTTGTGTCTCTGGGTCTCATCCCTCCTGCCTAAAATACTGAATGGATGCAGAAGTTACAGCCACTGAATTAAGGGCAGAGATTCAATTTTGGCACAGAATAGGCTCATTAAGTATATTTCACCCATGTTTCTAACACTGTTAATCTTTTTTAAAGTGCTGTGAAATTTGAAGGCACACATAAAAAAATTCTGCTGAAAACATATCCATTAACCCGGACCACAGTGACATCTCTAAAGCTTTTGCATCATTTCAGCAGTAGTGTTTATACTGGGACCGGGGGACACCAAGAGTTTGCACCTTGGGGCTGCAGCAGCTGCCCCAGCGCCAGAGGGACTGATAACAGAGCGACCACCCCAAGAGAGACTTTCTGAATTTGTCATCTTTTTCAGAGCAATGAAAGAGTAGTGTCATCTGGCGTTGTTCATTTTGTGTCCTGGAGGGTGCTTTGCCTGTTAAATAAACAGGTTCTTTCCACTTCTCTCCAAGGAATCCTTCCCAAACCGATTAGGGGGAGATGCTGTGTGGGTTTGCTTTCTGGAGGGGCCCCCTTTTGGAGGTTTTCTCCCAAATTTTCCCTAAACCAGGACACCAGGATTTCTCAAATGAGCCAACACAAATTACCATATGCTACCCAAAGAGTAGAAATTCGTTTGGAGGGAAAAAATGAAGCAGGAAGAAAGACACCCTCAGTATCTCTGGGTGTCCCGCTCGCTGCCCTGTCCCTGAGTTCATGTCCTTGCAGCAGCAAGGGGACAGTGGGTCAGAAGCTGCTGGGGAGGAGGCTCTCACACTAAACTGGGCACTGCAGCAGCTGAGCAAGGGAGCCCTGGCAGAGTAGGACTGCCCAAAAGCTCTGCTGGGTGCTGGGAGCATCTGACACAGCTTGTACAGGGTGATTTATAAATGGAAGAGAGGAGGCCTGTGACAAAGAGCCTGTTGCAAAGGGAGAAGCACGAGGAGATGCTGCTGCCAGTACTATGGTAGAGCAATGATTCACCTGGCAGTTTTTCAGATATACTGCTGCTACTTTCATTTTCAGAGGAAGTTTTTGTATTTCCTATTAGAACTGAGAGCTTATGAATAGAAATGTGTTGTCTATGAATGTAAAGCACACTGTAAACAAAGTTTAGTGAATTCAGAAACACCATGTAGAAGGATCAAGCAAGTTATAGAGTTATGTTTATATTTTTAATAAGTATCTCAGCTATTTAAGCCCACCTCATATTTCTGTCTACCACATCTTACTGCAGGCTCCTTTACTTGCTGAAAAAACCTGGTTTTGCTGAAGTCTTCCACACAATATCTAGAGGAGCAGTGATGCTATAGCCCAGTGAGCTGCATATCCACTGTGTGTGGAAGATAGAGGACTATAGCTGACTGGACTTTGTCAACACAGGGATCAGAAAGTGCAGTCAGACCACACACACACCACTAGCTTTACAATAGAAAAAATTCAGTAAACGCCACTGGTTGTGTCTCTGGGTCTCATCCCTCCTGCCTAAAATACTGAATGGATGCAGAAGTTACAGCCACTGAATTAAGGGCAGAGATTCAATTTTGGCACAGAATAGGCTCATTAAGTATATTTCACCCATGTTTCTAACACTGTTAATCTTTTTTAAAGTGCTGTGAAATTTGAAGGCACACATAAAAAAATTCTGCTGAAAACATATCCATTAACCCGGACCACAGTGACATCTCTAAAGCTTTTGCATCATTTCAGCAGTAGTGTTTATCACATGTATATACTAGGCAATTTATTTTTCAACCACAGATAGTTAAGGGATAATAAAATAGTAGTTGTCTTTATAAGGTAACAATCCAGTTGCAGATTCCAAGTGCAGCACCCACAAGGACATGGCTCAATTTCTATCAATATCGTTTTAGATAACTGTGAAATGGCATTAATTTCACCTTTCCTTACTTCTCCCATTGTTCAGGGCACTTCCTTATGCTGAGTTCAGATGCAGAACTAAGAAACTCAGAAAATACCCAAGGGTCAAGGAGTACTGTGTCAGCTTGAGAACAGAAGGGATAATATTGCCAAAGCTTAATGTTTTCTAAATTGTCAACACTGAACAATGAAAAGGGAAATAAAATAACTGATTACATTTTGGCAGAATAGCAATAAACTAAGAGATGAAGGAAACTTAGGAAATGATTTTTAGGATCTGAACACAGCTGGTGACCAGAATGAGATGTGTCAAAGAAAGGCTGTGAAGGAAGCCACACCACCAGCCTTTGTACAGAAGGGCTGGGACTACTTTCTCAGTTTCTTTTTCCATTTAGTACATTTGATAGGCTAGATTAAGTAATAGCAACCCAAGAGTTGTAATTAGCATCTGCTGATGGTGCTCCCTGGAGAAAGTAACAATTTAAGTGTTTAACCAAGGAGCAGAGGCTTGCAAGGTGCTTCAGAGCACCTGTTGGAAACAAGAGAAATGCTGCATCAGTGACCTCTGTGATTGCCTGACCTTCCTCATTGCTCTGCTTCCCACATGCCCAGCTGATGTTCCCAGGGGTGTTTTCCTATCCAGACCTGAGCCTTTCAAGTAGACAAGCATGCTACATCTCAGGACTGCATGGATCACAGAACCTTCTAGCAGGATGGATTCAGAAAAAATACTATTTTATTAATCCCATTTAATACATTTATTACTGCCATTTAATAATGGGAGTATTTATGATGGTAAATGTTGCAGATACCCATAACCTTTAGAATGAAAACCCAGATTCAGAGACAGCTATTCCAAGGCAATTGCAGGAAATTTACAGCTTGTCTGCTGTACTCAGCTTTACCTCTGTAGGTTGCAAAAGCTGTCACCCTAAAGTACAGAAGATGCCACAGAGTAGGAGGGCAGAATGTTGTGTTACTGTTATGAATGAAGTCATCAATCCTTTAGTTGAACTGAAAATAAAGGGATGGTTTAGAAAATTCCCTCCAGAGTGTTGCTGTGTGTCAGCAGTCAATGCAACACACAATGTTCAGAGCCAAAAGCAGAGGACAAGAAGCTCACCAGCTTCAGGAGATGAGAAGAGGCCATGGACTGATGATGCAATAATTCAGCATTCAGCCAAGACAACACAACAAGGGGACTCCAGACACCTTGAGTTTCAATACCACCAGTGCAGATTCTGAAATCTCAGAGACAGACTCCCAGATGTGCCAATCCCTCATGACTCCCTTCTGTGTCTCAAAATCTCACATTGCCACTTCACTATCTTTATGTTATATTTATGACATTTGTTCTTTGCACAGCTTTACTCATCAATTTTCTTTTGGAAGAGAAATTACTACAGCTTTCCATGTGATTTTCTCTTTGCTGTTTACAGTGGGTTTTTGGTTTAAAAAATAATGCATCTGTTGCCCCAGTAAGAGTTACATAATTTTCCATTTACCCATAGAGTTTTGCTCACTCTTTTGTGTTTTCCTGCTCATCAGTATGCACACCATCTGTGCCTCTACTACAATGTTCTGACATGGCCTCCAGACTTAATGGTTTTAAAGTTTTATTACTTTGCCCTTCAGTCTCATGTGGATAATTTTGCTCACTGTTTTAAAAATCTGCCCTTTCAAACCTTGCTCTTAGCATGTCACCCATTGAGAAATTCAGCCCCCTCACCCCTACAGGATATCAAACCTCATTGTATGGTATGGCTGGCAACCAGTAGAAATACTGTAATAACAAGAGCTAAACATAGCAGTTATATTCTAGAGGACACAAATTTATTAATTACAGAAAAAAAATGATAGCATGCAAAGAACACAGGGGAAGAGCTATTACCAATGAGTATAAATGAAGAAATGCTTTTAAAATAAACTTGATCCCTTTTTTTAATGTAATGATTGAGAGATCTCAGACAGAACCTACAGCTAATGTATGTGATGTGAGCTGGAAATACATTGTCACAGTTGTGCTAAATCCCCTCAGTCGCTAACAATGTGCATTGTGAATCCTGCTAATTGACCCTCAAATTTAAATTCTGCCCAGTTTAGCTAGGGAGATTTTGGAGACTCTTTTTGGGAACTCTTGCAGGTAGATTTCATGGAACACTTGGACTCAGAAGGGCTGGACAATATTATTTCCTCAGACCCAGGAATGTTTTGCAGCCAAGCTGGTAATTTTCAGACTGCGAGAGGAATAAAGGTTTTCTGATTAAGGCACTGAGCAGCAAGATGAAAGCGTAAATCCCAGCTCTGCCAGAGGTTGCATGTATATCCCTGGGCAAGTCACATCACGTTTCTGTGATTTGTGTCTGCAGCTACAAAAAGTGAATCATTATTTTTCCATCCTCAAGCATTTATGAGTGATAGCTCCTTTGGACTTGGACTTTTTCCAACAGTATGTTTGTAAGAACCTAACACAAAAGCATTTTATCTAACTGAGACTTCTAAACATTCTGTGGAATAGACCATTAAGGCTTCTACTTAATGCATAGTATGAAAAAGAAAAACTGCAAATGATCTTTCAATTTTTCTTTTGTAATGTGAGCTAGGAATAATGTACACTGGGATATTTGGATTTATATATGTTGTTATAAAGGCACAAATGAGAGCACAATCATGACTTAATCATTCTGAAAGATTTTACTATCTAAATCTTATTTTGTTTATTG
Source organism: Geospiza fortis (assembly GCF_000277835.1). Lineage (NCBI taxonomy): Eukaryota > Metazoa > Chordata > Aves > Passeriformes > Thraupidae > Geospiza > Geospiza fortis. The sequence continues at coordinate 750,934 of NW_005054540.1, read as the reverse complement.
GTGTTTTCAAGTTTGTGGAACATGAAAAAGAAAACATGAGATGCTTCATTTTGAAACTGATGAACACATTAACACTTATTGTGGAAATATCAACAAACTTTTCAAGAATACAGACTCCTTCTTTTGTACCCTATCAGTATTCTTGAAAGAGAGCACAGTGGAGGACTTACCTTCAAAGTTATTCTCAATGACAACTGAGTTAATTTGCAGTGTTTTATTTCATACTAAATATGGTTATATTTTATTATCTTCTACAAAATCCTCTTCATTGTTTTTATTTAAACAACTAAACCCTTTCCATGATAAAAAAAGATATAATTTTAAAAATTTATGCCATTTTTATCCAATTCCATCTGTTCAATTTTCATTATCACTGTTCCAGTGTATTAGTATTTCTTTTCTATCAGAAATAATGAAAACCTGAATAGAAAGAGTTGTTATTTGTAAGAAAAAGCATTTGCCAACCCAAGGGCTTCAGCAAAGATTATTTTAAATTCAAATTTAGTTACTTATCGGAACTATAACAGTTGACTACGAGGTAAATAAATTTATGCATAAAAATTTGGAAGAAACCAATTCTAGTGCAGCTTTATAGCACTGAAAAGATAGCACAATCCTAAATTTCCAAATGTCTACATTAAATTGAGGTTTTATTTCCCAACAGGATGAATGTTGGAAAAATTGTGACACAAGCAACAGTAAAGTAATTTTTAAATCATTACTAATTACAAAAGTTTAGAAATATATATTCTATGTTTGAAATACACACGGGCCAGTGCCCAGAAATGAAACAATGAAATTCTGTTAAAAATGTATCCAGATCACAATGACAGAAGAAACAACAGTAACAACTAAAGAAGTTTTAGAACATTATCCTACAGAACCTTTTTCCCTTCTTTCTCTTAATCCAGAAATTACTACCTGTTCTCTCATGTAAAATTGTTTACCTAAATTATGAATCTATAGGAAACTTTATAAAAATTTTCTTTTTTTAATTAGTTTATAAAGCAATTTTCCAAATTAGTTATTTTTAACCAAGGGGAGGGCAAGTGTTTTCATCATTTATTGGTGAAACACACAAATGTTCTGTTCCTTTCCAGTATAGATTTTTCCTTCAGGCTCTTCCATGAGGTTTGCCACCTTAGACTTACATCTAAAGGCACATATCGAGATTTTTATTCTAAACAGTGTGATGATATATTGATTTCGTTCTAGCCATACCTCCCATTTCAGCAGCTCATTAAAATTTCACTTTTGCTATTTGCTGAACAGTGGAATTCTTGCTCATCTCTTTAAGCTTTTCTCTTTCAAACTAATTGAGAATGCTCACTCTGACTGTCAGCAAAATGGCATGCTCTTAGGGCATTTTTGGGACCTAAATATCTGACACAATCAGATGGTTTTCCAAAGAGCTTGATGAAAAACATTATTTTGTTAACAGTGTGTGTGCTAGCAAGCACCAGCCTGATGGCTATGGACAGAATTATCTGTTCTTGAAAGTGAATCTGGACCTGGTCAGGTGAGAAACACATCAGCTATTGCGGAATAACAGCCTGTATAGCTCAGCCCTGCATTGCAATCAGCTCTCCCCAGATCCTAAATAACAACAATCCATTTGCTGAGCTCTGCCTGAATTACAGCTTCTTTCAAATGGACAATAATATTTGTTGATTTTTCATTTCTCTCAACTGTGTTTTCCAAAATGACTGCAAGCTGCCAGCATGGTACTCTGCCACTAAATTAAATGAAATGCTCTCCCTGCTTTTTTAAGGATCTGAATCTTGGAAAATATCAGTCTGGTCTCCCACCCACATGCTCTCATCCCATTTCCCTCGTCCACAGAGCATATGCTTCAGATCAGGTTGGCTCTAGTGAGCAGCCAAACAGGAATGTGTGTCTGGAATAAATGGAATTAATGTCTCCATGGGCAGTGGAATGGTCAATGTGTCACAATGCCATGCACAGCAGTCACAAATACTGTAGTCTAGATTTCAGTGAAGAAATCACACATTGTTACATCCAGCTGGGCCTTTCTAAAGCCCGCTGGCCTTTCTGGGCAGTGTAACCAAAGGGCTATTAAGTAGTCCTGAGATTAAAGTTACAATTCATTCCCTAATGAGGTTATACAAATTCTTTGACCTGCAGGACTGACCATACAACTGCACCTTTTTCTAAGGGTCTTAACTGATGTTATTTAGAGCATGACTCTGGTGAAAGATAGACAATGTGGAAGTCTCCATGATCATTAGGTTTCAAAAATAATTAAAACAAGCATACATTAAAAAAAAAAAAAACTCAAAAGTGAAAGTACCTAAAACATGTAAGAAGGCAAAGATTTTTACGAAAATATTTTAATTTATTTTTAGGAAAATGCAAATTCATAAAGCCTAGCCAGACTTCAGTATGTCTTGCTGGTTTTGTTTCTTTAAAATATAAAACACAGTCACTCTTCTGATCACAGACATGCAATGAAGCCTCCTGGAGCCTGTCACTAGAACCAACAGTTTTGGGGGTAAAGATGTGTTTCATCTTTCTTACCATCCTTACTCTTGGAATACAAGAAAAAGCAGTCCCTGAAGTCCCTTTCACAAACTTGGCTGCAAAGCCCATGTCCCCTGCACTGGCACAGTGACACTTCTGGACCCTCCCTGGTGACAGATCAGATCTCCCTCTGTGGCTGGGCTCTGTCACACTCCAGCACCAGGATACTGTAAATAAACCATGCTCCCCTCTGGAAGCACAAACCAAGATTATAAGTGGAAGAGATGTGCACCTGCCTGTCTTTCTTATCCTACAGAGACATAAATTTTAGCTGTAACCAGCAGTTTGTCCAAGTGTCCTCTTATGTTTAGGTTACAAACTTTATGGTGAAGGGCATGTCCTGATGCTGGTGTCCAACAATAACACCAGGCTCCTAATTACTGCAACTTTATCCATCAAGTCTTCCCAAGTTCTTGTGGATTATAGGGAATTGCTCAAGAAGCATTACAAACAATCCCCTGGCCTTCAGAACATTTTTGCTGCGGGTCCTGTAAGTGCTGATGGTCAGACACCTTGCTTCTTGTGGTTCTAAAACACAACTACCAGTTTGGAAATAAATTGCAGCTTTCTGAAAGTGCCTGCCCAAGGACAAAATAAGGTCATACAAAATCAGATTAGCAAACCTTTGCTTTTATATAGCATTTATTTTTCAATAAGAACCTCTCTGGCAGGTTACTGTTTCTCAGATTGAAGCACCTTGAAAGATAATTTCAACATAAACGAGAGCTGCTTCCTCACTGCCAGGGGTGCAGTTCTCTCTACTGGCATCAACTGGATTTTGTTACCTATGAACTTGCTCTCTTCCGCTTGGATGTCATCTGCAGCTGCCTTAGTACAGAAATTTTGTTTCTTTCCAAGACTATTCATGTAACTCAGAATAATTACAAATTCAGCAGTATTAATGAGATTAAATTAGTTTTTGAATCATTCTGTCAGGACACCAAACAAAATATTTTTTCTGAAATTATATATTTATTTTAAGAAGTTTGATTGTTCAGACTACTTATTAGACTCATTAACATAATTATGCTGACACAGAACACAGTGTTTCTCTACTTGTACAAGGGACTAATTAGGTATGTAATACCTTGATAAACCTTTGGAACACTCTTAAAATGGCTATTAAAAAATTAGGTTCCATGATCATTTTTCCTTATTTAATGGAATGTGTATGGTAGGCTTCCTGACTAAATAAAATCCAGGAATAAATTAGAGAAAATAGTAAAAAAATAATAAATACTTTAACAAGCATAATCTAAAAAGTGACAGGAAAGGAGTGCAACCTGTACAGCTATGAGAAAAATGGCAAAGAGCAGGTATGATAAGTGTGCCTAACTACTTCAGGAGAGGTAACATAAAATATGGGGAGAGAGTATTTCAAGTAATAAGAGCAATATAATAAGAAGCAGTGGCTGAAACTTGAAGAATGAAAATTAATTTAGGTTATGCACAAGGAATAAAAATGCTAGAAACAAGGACAATTAGACAATGGAAAGTTCTACCAAGAGGGGTAATTGCAGGACTACCATTAGGAATACTCCAGAGTAGACTAGATAAAAACATGCACAGATTTTACACTGAGAGAAAATCTTGCCCTAGTGCAGGGTGATGGTAACCCTTCCTAAGCTATTATCTAACTGATTGTCACAAAAAAAGAGTTGAGGCACAGATGAAGGTATTTTAGTTGAGCTCTGATTTAGCAAGTTGCAGAGAGTGATTTCGCGAGCTGAATTCCTCCCAGAGAGCCTGAAGAGGGAAATGAAGATTGACGAAGTTAAGCATGGAAACCTGACAGAGGACGTCAGACAGAAATGAGAAGAAAAAATCAGAAGAAGCAAATATATCTTCCATAGCCATATGCTGCAGTCGTAGTGGGCGCCTCGCTCCTCCTGCAGACACAGCCCTGTGCACAGACGGACACACGGATGTGTGCCCCAGTGCTCAGGCTCCAGAACTGCAGCCCAGCAGCCTCACAACTGCAACACAGCCCTCAGCAGCACTCCCAAATGTGCATTAATTACTCGATGTGTACTTAGCTAAGGCAAGCTGTAATTCCTTTTAATTTCTATTTTTTTTAGCCAAAATTGCCCTGGCACTAAGCAGAGGGTATTAAGTGCTTCTCTCGGGTGTGGAGTATACAGTAGCTCTATTATGGGCCCATGATAATTCACAAGCAGTTTTACTCCTCATCTTAATCTGTGATCTAATTTGGGATCTAATTTTCTTCCATCCTTATCCCATCTCCCCCTACATTATCCTCCAAATAATATACGCTCTCAGAATACCAGAATAGAAATAGAAGTCTATAAATCTTTCAGAAGCATTTATAGAGCTGCTCTGCACTGTGGCATGCATTCAACTGACAGCTGCTGCATGCCTTTGTGCTCTCATTCATTAGACATTGCTGTCTGGATTACATTGGCATAGTGGAATTCTCTATATCCTAATTAGCCTTCTGCTTTTTCACTTGCTTCACAAGGTAAATGCTCTGTAGGTGTATTAGGAAGAATGTCTGAAGTATTGCTCTGGTTAACCAGTAAAACATCAAATGTTCTGCCATACCTTCTCACAATTAAAAAATCTGAGCAGTAGGTTGGGGTAGGTCAGTTTGTTTAGGGAAGGAATTAATAATAAACATTCAGAAGCACAATTAAAGTAAGTGAAATAATGGCCTTCCTTTGACCTCATTATTTAAAGAACTTCAGGTATTTTCTAAAAAAGAAAAAAAAAAGGAGCAAGGTCCACTGGGTAGCATAAAGGGGCTGTGATCCTAAGGTCAGAGAGAAAATAGCTTTGTTAGTTTAACTTAGTTTATTTGTCAGCTGTGCCACAAGTTTCAAAAGTATTGATGAAAATGTAGCTTTGAGAAGAACACCTCCATATAAACTTAAGTGCTTTGCCTTTATCTAAATACCAAGGAGATCACTATGTCATATCTGGTAGCAAATGAGAGATATAAGTCATCCAAAAAAAGAATCAGAGATGTGTTGGACAGGAATAGCTGATGCACTGCATTTTTAATTTCTCCAATTTACTAATTAAAAATCCTCCTTGCACAAATGCCAGTTAATGATATTAAAATAACTCATCATTTCTCAAGTGAGGGTTTATTAAAACATTCACATGCCATTTGATTTTTATAGTTCCAGCTCTACTCAGGATCTTATTAACAATATATATGTTGTGTTTATTAACAAATAATACAATCATTATGTTTTCAGCCTTAAAGAGTTGTGATTTCTGCAGCAAAGTCAAAGAGCTGCTTCTCTTTGCTGCATGCTAATGGGCACCATTTCCTGCATTGCACATCTTCAGGGTCTGCTGGCCTGGAGGCTGACTGTGACTATGTCCCAGGGGATGATAAAACAAAGATAACACAGGGTGTACAACTCTGGCAGTGGACTCTCAAATGGAAGAATGACAGCGACCTTCTCCCTCAGTACACTGAGCAAAGATGAAAGCTGATGCCTGTTACAGTTTTTAAGTAAAAATGCCACCTCTTCTCTCAAAGTCTGCTCTTTGCCTCATTAAGGCTTCATTTAGGTGCTTGGATTAGCTTGTATTTTCACAAGTGGTTTCTAAGTTGTTGAAGGGAAAGATGAGGCTGAGCTGCACTTTGTAAGTCAGCCATTCCTAGGAAATGAGTTTAACTCTGTTGAAATTTCTGTATGTCACTATATACACATTTATGTTCATGCTTTTCTGGACCATGTTTATATACAAGGAGGTGCTAAGAGTGGTCACCTCTTTCTCACAGTCCAAATATAAGCTAGATGCACTTTTCTCTCACTTGTCACCAGTTGTGCCATTTCCCCATCTTTAAATGTTTACAGATTAGGATGTCTCTCCATTACACCACTCAGGCTAAAAGGCAGTGGCCGAAGCAACAGAAACCCAGACTTTTATTAAATACAGTGGTGAGCAATGCAGATTCACACCAGCTCAGGGCACTTCATACTCACAACTGTGATTTGACACAGAGAATGGGCACAAAGGAGATGAGACATTGGGTGGAAAAGGATTCGGTCCTGCGTGTGGTTAACTGCTGAGTGACAGAGTAGAGAAGGCACCACAGCCACCACAGCAACAGCTGAGTCTGTACCAACCCTGTATGGATACCTTCAGGGCTTTTTCAGCCCCTGAAACAGTAGGGCTCAAAGGGTGATGTGCAGACCAGAGAATGACCCAAGTCTGACCAACACAGCATTTGCATGACCAATCACCTGATGATAGTCGGACTGCACACTCAGAAGATTACTCTGTAAAATATTTTACTAAGAAATACATGGCCAGTACAAAAAAGGCTAGGTGTTTCTTTTTTACTGTAGAAACAGAGAACATATTACTAAAAACTAACGCACCAGCAGTACCTCTATCTTTTATTACAGAATAGTGAATCCACCAGACTTTGTAACAACAGAAATGGCTTCTTTTAAGACCCGTGGTTTCTGCAGTGAAAATAGACCAGCTTCAGAATGCTAATTCATTAGTTGTAGATTATTTTAGCATTCCTCCTCATGCAGTTGCCAAGCCCTCTGGCCAAAAACACTGAGACATCAAAGGTCATTTGGGCCAATGATTACTTTTGTCAGCTGGGTAGTTTCTTTCACTTGGTTAATTAATCATGCTCTGCATATTTCTCAGCCTCAGCTTGTCTCAGGGAAACAGTATGTGTCATTATTGGTACTGGGTTTATTAAAGGCACAGAAAAGAAACTAATTTGTAGATAATACAAAATTACAACTACAAAGGATACTATCACAATACTGGACATTGTACAATTGACTGACTGAATGGATGATGGAAATATTTTGCTTTTCTTGCAACTCAGATATTACCTAATGGGGCATACACAAGGATAGGTAAATAAATCTTGGAGTCAAATAGTTTAAATCCTTGAACCTTGTCACTTTGTAATTTGATTTATAATAATTTTGCAAAATTGTCCTCTTACTACGGTGTACAGTTGACTTCCATACCATAACTTAAGATAGAAAAGATATTTTGAAACATGAAAGAGTAAAAATCTTGAGATATTGAGGACTACAGGCAGAATTATAAAAATTATGACAGTATTTTTGAGATAAACATATTCTTGTGAGAAAATACACATTTTGGGACAGATTTTATGTAGCATACTTCAACATCCACAATTGCAGTTAGAAGCTGTCTACTGTTTATTTCACATGAAAGAAAGCTTAGCATTTCTCTACTACTATGAATGCAAAAAGCTGTGGACAATAAAACCAAATAAATAAACACAAGTAAATACAGAAAGTAACTCTTCTTAAAAGCTTACAAGTTAGATCTACAAATTGAGAAAGGACATAAAGGAATGAGGTATCAAACATCTAACTGTGGATAGTAAGCTCAGTTTTTAATCCCTTGTCTTTCCTTCTTTTTACAACTGGGAGACTAACATAAGCTGTATATAGAGAAATATACATTTGCATTTTGGCAAAGATTGGAAAGATTAAAGGACATCCTTAAGTTGATATTTGGGGGAGCTCTAAAAACTTAATTTCCTATTTTCCTTTCTAGTTCTTTACCTACAAAGCTACGTTCTTCTTTCTATGGGACAGCATCAGTAGCTTTAGAGTTGTGTTTAGAAATGCATCTTCCAAAACCAAAGAAAATATTAAAAGACATGTAGGCAAAATTAATCAATATGTGAGAATTTAATTAATAGACCGAGGGGAGGTGGAAACTTCCACTGTTAAACTTGTTCAGTGTTTCCCATAAGGAGGCAATTTTCAGGTGCTTGCAGTATTTTTTCTTCATTTCATTTATTCCACCTAAGGCGAACACATTATTTAGCAAATGTTAAAAAACATGCAGATTTTTATTTGAAATAATGTCAAATTATTATGTGGCTGTGCTGTGGTTTCATACTTGGCAATATCAGGAGTGGTCTTCTCATGAAAATATTGTGATGTCTGGACTGAAATCAGCATTTGAAAATAAGAATTACTTATCTTGTTCAGCTTGAAATAACTTCTTCCCCCTCAACCCATACAGCTGAGAAGACAGTGACTGCACAATCTGCAGGAAGAGAAGTAGCTTGCAACAAAGGGCTATGAGGATTTGGGAACATCTTTCCTGCAGGGAAATCCTGCACTACCTCCAGCATCCTCCAAGCTCCCAGAGATGCTGGAGGTACTGCAGATAATGAAATTGAATATGGAAAATTTATTCTCTTGTCTCTCTCTCAATCTTTGTGAGAATGATTCTAAAACCTGCACTTTGTTGCCCTAGAAACATCCTCTTTCCTGGTGGGTACTGTGGCAAAGTCAAAAGCAGAGTGGCCTCATGCAGGAAGGGGGAGAAGTCCAGCACAGGACCAAGGAAGGATCCTGTGGGACGTGAGACTCTGGGGAGGCCCTGCCTGGAGAAGGAGGCTGAGGCATCTCAGGAGACAGGACTGGGGGAGGAAAATTCAGAAGGCAGAGGAGAGGTGATGATACCAGAGAGAAACAAGCAGAAGAAGACATACCCAGCAGAACATATGCCTGGAGCCTGGAACAGAAAACACAACTCCAGTTTTAGGTTTCTCTGCTATCAGCTGATAACTGTGAAACTTGCTGTAGAGCATCTTGCCCCTAGCTGAGTGTTGCTCTGCCAAGGAGGGGAAAACTATTCTATCCAAAATTCTGTCAGCTCAGAGGGCCTCGGTCCCTGGAACAGAGGCACAGACTGCAGTAGATGGATGATTGTTTTTCTGTTTTGCTTCTTTCTATAAATTGACAATTTCACCCCAAGAAGCTTAAAAATGGAAAATATCATTGTTAATGATTGGGCAAGAGTTAGGTATCGTTTTTGTTTTATTTTTCTACTGATAGCTGTGGATGTTGTAGATATGGTTATCTTTATTTACATGCTACACACAAGTTTACAATTCATTTTTTTCCAAAGGAACCCAACTGCACTAACACCAATAGATAATTCTTTAACTGAATCAAGGATTTTATAGATATATTTATGTATTATTTATGTGTAAGTGTTCTGTGTGCATTTTTATATATTTATATTTTTTGTTTAACAGTGGCCTTGTGTCTTTTTTTACTGCACATTATTAATTCCCTGCTATGAAAACAAAGTATTGTTAACTTCCTCAGAGGGTTTACTATAGCTATCTGCATTAATGCATCTCAGTGCTTGACAGTCACATCATCACAGTGGTGGCTGAAATGAGAAGGAACCAAATCCCATTCCACAGAAAGCTCTGAAATGATTTATGTCCAAAATTGTCACTAATTTTCATTATGTCTTTGACTCAAAGGTTTTGATAATCTATTTCTATAGAGTGTGTAAGGCATTCACAGCGGTTGCAGAGATATATATCCATAGTCAAGCTGAACTGGTGGTTTGCTTCTGCAAAGCAACACAGCCAAGGTGGATCTACTTTGCCACAGGGACAGAAGAAGCCAGAGGCTGAGGCAAAACTTTGGGGGTGGCATCAGAGGAGAGCTGAGAGAAAAACATTTTCCTCCCTGAAATTGTCAGGATCAAGTGGATTCTGGAGAAACAGGTTTGCTCGTTCTGCTGCAACCAAAGGTAGGGCAAGAGATGTAGGAATAACTGGTACTTCTCAAAGGAGTTTTACTTCTTCACAGCCACATTTACTGCCCTACATCCACAAAGTTTCTCACAGTCACAGCAAATGTCAAATGACAAATCCTTGTCTTTGCAGGACCTTGACCAGAGCAGAGCAGTCAGGGGGGCACAGTCATTTTGCAATTTTCCTTTTCCCTACTTTTACTGTGCTGATGTGCTCTACTGCCTTTTCTTAGCATGCTTGGAGCCAACCCTAGATACAGCACTTACCAAACAATGTTCTGTGTGTGCCATAGTTCCTCAAGTTCTCTGACAAATTTATTTTGCTCAGTATTAAAAACTTATTCATTTTTAAAGCTAATTAGCACATACCTTTGTTAGGGAATCAACAATTCATGCTTTTCTCTTGTAATATTAGCTCATGCAACAGGTGTTCCAAATACCTCAGTCCAATTGTTTCTTTTAAAAGACAGCAGTAATTGTCAATCAGCTTTCATTACCTGAAGTGCTTACTTTTAAGCCCTGATAAATATTTCCTTCTGTTTCTTGCTTAAAAAGCTCAGTTTGGAACACCATATAAATTGTGTTGGGTTTTTTTTTCTGTTTTTAAATAGTCCAGTTAAAAGCCTTTTTACACAGAGATAAATGCTGTTCAAACCCACAGGGCTGGCTATAAGGAAAAAGCTGTCAGAGGTACAAAGAAAACAGTTCATCTACCTTATATAAAGGCATGAAATGGAAAAGTCAAGAAAGAGCAGTAAGGAAAGGTCAAGGAAACTTCAGAAGAGTCAGATTAGAATGAGTCAGAGGGAAACAAAGTGGGGTAGGTGAGACTAGGACAGGTTTTCAAAGGAGAATGCATATAGAGTGTCTTCATATGTCCAACAGACATATCTCTATGCAAATAAGTATCTCTTCCTTATGTGTTTAGGCCACTGGCTTTTTCCAAGAATTCTTCAAGCAAAGGATATTAATTTTTTTTTTCTTCTCAAAGTAGCACGTTTGGAACAGTGAATTCTGTAGAGACAATAGAACAAAGAATACTCATCTAAAACTCATTTTAGCATACTTGAGTTTAAATCAGCAAGAGTCACAGCTGGGGTAGATAGCAAAATAACACTTCTATCATTCTGGGGAATTTACAGAGATAATTCAAATAGAAGCATTAAAGAAAATGGTGAGCTTGTTTGTTCATGGAGAGGGAAAATGGCAGCCATCATTAAGCAAACACAAAGAAAAAAAGAGAATCAAGCTGCGAGCAGAAAAAGCATAGCAGGAGTGTGAGAAAAGGCAAAGGATGGAATTATTCAGCAGCTCCTCAGGAATATGTCAGATTCAATCTGCTTTGAGCTTTAGTCTGCTTGTTGACTTCAGTGATAGGTGTATGTAGCTAAGCTCTGGGCAAATTAACCATCAGAGTTTCTGTCTTGAACAGGACACATGCCTCACAATTAGCTAACAGATTACAATTTACTGGACTTGAAAAAAATGTAACAAGTCAAGAATTTGGGCTTCCCTTTCTTCTGTGTACCTGAAGGAGCAGAAACAACAATGGATTTACTCAGACATGGCAAACTCCTTGGGATATGCAACAAGGAAAAGTGGCTACAACCTCAGTACTTAGTACTGGCATGTGGGGAGCAAAAAGAGTTATCATCTTTCCTCCCTATCAAATAAGTTGTTTGTCACAACCTTGTTAGGAGCACTTAAATGCTGCTATTCATATTAACCCCTTGAGATCTGCTGTGGTGTAGAAATCCCTTGCTGGCATCCATCCTGTCTCATGTATGTTCACTCAGGGCAAGCTTTGCAGCTCAGTCTGTGCAGTGTTAGGAGCTGTACCTGCAGCAGCAAGATTCAGTCTATTTTTTAAGCTTTGCTCAAGACAGATACCTGCAGAGCCTTCTGTAGAGTTGAGTGCATGCCTAGCACAAATTGGACGCTGCAAGATTTTTACAGCCAGTCTCTAAAGAGTTCTGCTAAGCATGTAAGAACATGGTTTTTGAAAGGCTTTATAGGCTGGTCGAATCAGTGTAAACAATCAAGCAGAAGCAATGGCCACCTTCATGTCCTCAAGATTAGTCCCCTGTGAAAACTGAAATCTGTTGCTTAAAAAAACAAAGAAAATAGTGCTCTTCAAAGAAACAACTGGCGATGCTGTAACTTAGGCAAACCATTTCTTTTTCTAACTTTAGTCTGGAAAACACTATGAAACATTAACTGCAAGCATTACTGCTCTCTCTGCAGATAGATAAAAGGAGAGCATGCAGTCACCAAATTACTACAGCATGCTGCTTCCCTTGCCACAGTCTGGTGTTAAATTCTACCCAGCATTGTTTACTGAGGTGCCACTGCAGAGAACAGAAAACTCTTCCTTGTCCAATTTACTTGCTAGCTTTGGATCTTCTGCGAAAGCCTGATCAAACATAAGCTGCTTTCTGAAGTAGGACACATTTGTTTATTTTCTCTGTGTGTGCATTTAAATGTATTACTTTAATCAATTCTCCTGTTTGCTTATCAATTCACAGATATTTTTATTTTTCTTAAAGAGACACACAGGTTTTCATGCCACTGCAAGGTCTGTAAGTTTTCAGTGGTTTTCCTTTTTTTCTAGAAACAAAGGAACTCCATACTAAATTGGACAGAAGGCAAGGACTTTAGTCCACTGAACCAGAAGAGCAATTTTATTTAATTGTATGAGCAGTCTGGTGGAAAAGGCAAGTGAAACATGGCCCATCCTGATCTTTAAAGGTTTAACAGGATTTTCATTGCTAATATTGCTTTGAAGAAGAGCTCATTTTTCTGTTTGTGGCTCAGGATGCACAAAGTAAACATGTCCCTAGGAGAAAAAATAATATCTTCAGTGCAAACTGTGAGTCACGGCTGGCTTGAGAAGAGAACTAGTGAGGGAGCAGTGCCATCTGCGGGCTGCATCCCTGCATCCCTCAGCAGGGCTGCTTGTCATGGTCCTCTCCTTCAAGCACTGACAGGAATAAATAAAGCAGGGTCTCTCAGTAATCTGCCATATGTATTTGGCTACCTGTTGGGAATGCACAGAATAAATTTTGTTCTCAATTTTTTCCTCTGCTTGCGATCTCTTTCCAGCATGCCCAAAAATCTGGCAGCCTTTCTGAAGAAGGGAGAGTACTTTATTTTGGAATTGAAATCTGCAGGACTTCAATGTGCTCTGAGAGCAAGAGGTTTCAATATTGAAAGGAAAGTACTTCTTTCCATAATACAAATTTATACAGACAAATCTTCAGGGCTGAGGAGATTTCAGATGAGCAAGGTGTATCCATGATGTCCTACCAGGAGATTAAATGTCCCTGCTAGGTGCCAAAGCAATGACTATGAAGAATATTAAATAAACAAAAAAGCACACTGATTTGTTGAATTTACTGCCAGATGTTACCGTGGAACCAGGATTTATATACATTCAGAAAGGAGTTAGACCCCTGCACAGATGGGAACAGCTGGTCCTTATGTGCTAGGAAAAGGAGTAGTCTGGGGGTCATTTTTTCAAGGAAGTCTCTAAATTTCTGAGCTCCTTTGAGTGAATTCTTATGAACTTGTTTTTTGTATTTGTTTTCTGTCAGCTGTATTTGCTACCAATAGGGAAAAGACAACCAAGCACAGTGGAATTTCACCTCATTCGGTGCATCCATTACAGTTCTATTTATAGAAATACCTGAGAGTGCTTGCAGGAACTAATCCTAATAAAACACTAAAATTGCAAATACAAAGGAATTTTTGAAAAGGCTAATAAAGGTCTAAACCACAATTCATGATAAGCAACATAATGGGCTGGAACTTTCATTTCAGAAACTGTATCATATCAGAAAAAATGTGTTATCTTGCTAGATTATTTCCAAAAAACAAGCAGCCTAAAATTTAGGCAAGCAAGCTGGAAGAGAAGCCTGCTGAAGCAGAAGCTATGAGAAAATGAGTAAATTGTCACTCTGGACTCATATTACATAGTGATAAAAGGAATTTATAAAAGTGATTATATAAATAGGCCTATTGTCCCTTTTTGGGAGAACCCAAATAAGCATTTTCCTACATTTGCCCCAATTCTTTAAACTCATGAGGAATCTGTAATCAGCAGAAATTTAGACCTCATCACAAGTTGTTGGCTAAGAAATATGTGTTTTCTTTCATTTCCTTTGATGCCTAAAAGCAAATTCTCATTTTTACTCATGGTATGGATCAGTACAACTAGTCTCAAAAGTGACTTTCTATTTTTCTTTATTCAGTTCATGACTTTATGAAGCAGAGACAAACGACAAATGTGCCACCCACCACCAGTGTTTTACGCTTTCTTTTGCTTCTTGCTCTCACATTTTCCTTTGGCCTTTGGAATGGCAGCAGTCCTGAAGTGGTTAGTGACTATCAGATAAGCTGCATGATATTCACATGGCACTAGTTTGAAGCTATTCTTTTTTCTGCCTTCAAAGGAGTGAGAGACCTGATACCCTCCATTTAAATTATGTTCATTTAAAGGCTAACACATTCCCCCTGGAGTTCTCATATGACTTCCCATCTTCTCAGATATAATCAGAGGAGACTTGCAATGTTAATCTCAGTTCTCTAATCAAAAGAATGCAAATTTTATTGCCCTATCTCAGTTTGACATGAGTAGGACTACTGATTACTACTAAGGGACAAGGGTTATGCTAAGCTTGCTCTTCCAGGATAGAAATACTTTATGGCTTTATGCTGTGGGTAAGGTGTCACTCTATTTCCCTTCCTCATCATCATCATCATTGGTAATCATAGAATAAAATTATAGAATCATTTTGATCGGAAAAGGTATTTAAGTCCATCGAGTCAAACCATTATCCCAGCATTGCCAAGTCCATCAATAGAAGAGATCCCCGAGTGTCACATCTACAATTCTCTTGAATATCTCCTGTGATGATGATTCAATCACTTTCCTGGGCAGCCTGTTCCAGTGTTTTACAGCCCTCTCCTGGAAGAAAATTTTCCAAATATCTAAAATAAATTTTGCCTGGTATGACTTGAGGCCATTTCCTCTGCTCCTGCCATTTTTACTTGGGAGAAGAGACCAACACCCACCTCACCACACCTTTCTGTTAGGGAGTTGTAGAGAGTGATAAGGCCTCCCCTGAGCTTCCTTTTCTCCAGGCTAAACATCCCCAGCTCCATCAGCTTCTCCTTATCAGACTCCAGACCCTTCCCAGCTCTGCTGCCCTTCTCTGCACTCACTCCAGCCCCTCAATCCCTTTCCTGGAACGAGAGGCTCAAAACTGGACACAGGATTTGAGGTGTGGCCTCACCAGTGCTGAGCACAGGGGGACAATCCCTGCCCTGGTCCTGCTGCCACACTATTGCTGATCCAGGCCAGGTGCCATTGGCCTCCCTGGCCCCCTGGGCACACCTGGATCATGTCCAGCTGCTGCTGACCAGCACTCCCAGCTCCTTTTCCTCCAGGCACCTTTCCAGCCACTCTTCCCCAAGCCTGCAGTGCTGCCTGGGATTGTGACTCAAGTGCAGAATGCAACACTTGGTCTTGTTGAGCCTCACGCAATTGACTTTAGACCACCAACCCCGATCCCTCTTTGGAGCCTTCTTGCCCTCCAGCAGATCAACACTCCTGCCCAATGCCATTTTCTGCAAACAGTGCAGCTGTCCAAGCCACGTACAGACAGTTTCTCCAGGACAATTCTGTGGGAAATGGTATTAAAGGCTTAACTGAAGTCCAGTAGATGACCATCACAGCCTCTTTCTCACTCATTAAGTGGGGCATGGAAGCAGATCAGGTTTGGCAAGTAGAACCTGCCATTCCTAAAGCCATGCTGTCTGAGTCTGATCCCCTGGCTGTCCCATTTGTGCCACATGATGGCATTCAGGATGATCTGTTCCATGTCCTTCCCTGGCACTGAGGTCAGGATGACAGGCCCATAGCTCCTTGGATCCTCCTTACAGTCCTTCTTGTAGATGGACATTAGGTCCTTCCAGTCAACTGGGATCTCCCTGGGATTTACCAGGACTGCTGGTAAATCATGGAAAATGGCTTGATGAGCACTTCCACCCAGTCCCTCAGTACCCTTGGGTGGTTCCCATCTGGCCTTATAGTCTTTTGTTAGGCATTACAGTAATACATTATACCAGTTACATTACACCAGCATCTATCTCTACTTGTCGAGGTGGTCATAACTCAAAGTAAATACCTCAAATATCCCAAACCAAATCCCTCAAATGTCCCATAATTATTGCTTGTTGGTGGCTCACCTATTCCCAGGTGTCTTGATTGAGATAATCAGGTCTAGACCTCTTTGTGGCTTCCACCTGCTACTCTCAGCTTCACCAACACCGCCTCCCCCACTCCGTCCCAGTGGGTCACAGTAACCCTACACACTTTACACTAATACCTATACATAACAGTAAACACTACAACAACAGAGTCCATCCCCTCCAGGGGCTTTTCCCAAAGCACCTGCAGCTAATCCTGCAGGATTCAATGAAGGGTATTGCAGCCAGACTGCCACAGAGCCCTGGCATGTCCAAAGCTGCTCCAACCCTCTCCTGGGGTCAATCTTCTTCTGATATTATTCATCCCTTCTAGGGGAACTCACCATCTTCTCCAGGGACTCTTCTAGTCCTCACCCTCTCCTGGGGTCCTGGGATTCTTCTCTTCTTTCCTGGGGTTCCCGGTCTTTACAGCAGCCTTCTCCTGGCTCTTCTTGTAGTCTTCTGACTCTTTGGCTGACTCCTCCCTTTTATGTCCCTTGCTCTTAATTACTTACAGATGTTAACACAGCTGCAACTCATTGGGGAATACTGCGCCCCCTTACAATTCTCCCTACAGTCTTTTGTGTATCTAAGGGGTGTAGCAGGCCACTGAAGATATACTCTTGGATCACAGGGGCTTCATTCTGCTCCCCTTCCCTCTCTTCCAGGTCAGGGAGCTCAGTGCCCAGAGAACAACTGGTCTTACTACTACAGACCAAGGCGAACAATGCATGAAGCACCTTAACCTTTTCCTCAGCCTTTGTCACTGTGTTACCCACTCCGTGGATCCAATAAAAGATGAAGACTCTCCTTAACCCTCCTTTGGTTTCTAATGTATTAATAGAACAAGTTTTCTTTTCTTTTACAGCAGTATTCAGACAATTTCTGGTCAAGGTTTGGCTTTTCTCATTTTCTCCCTGCATAATCTGAAAACATCTTCGTAGTCTTTTTACATAACCTGCTCCTACAAAAAGTCATAAACTCTCCTTTTAGTCATGAGTTTCAGCCAAATATCTCTGTTTAGCCAGGCCAATTTTGTTCCCCTGCTCATGTTTGACTCAACATTATCATTAGATCACACAGTAGGGGTACAGAATGACCATTTTTATTGCAAAGACTATGTATGCTCTTTTCCCTAACTGTTTTATTCATGCTAGGGATTTAGAAAAAACTGAAATTTAATGCAGGGTATGATTTCTATTGTGAACTGCATATATCTGCTGTGGAAGTGGTAATCAATAAAGATGATGTGCCACATTGCTTGCTGCATATGGACTTGTTAAATTTTTGATGCACGTTTCTGGTTGCTTAAAAAAGTAATTCTGCTTTTTCTGCCTATATGCTGCTTAGGATCATTTCTGCATTTCCTGCTGCTGTTTTCACTACTGTTCACATATTCCCTGGATGCTATGAATGGAAACATAGCAACCATTCTGGATGGGACTGCCAACTGAAAACAGCTAAAACATGGACATATCCTAGAGACTAACTATTCAGAAATCAAACTGGGGGCAGAAATAGATGAATAGTAGTCCTATTGCATTTGATTTAAGTAGAGCTCAATGCTTTACCTTGGCCCTTTCAAGATCATAGTATCACTTGTACCCCTATAAGTATTCAGTATGATGCAAAGGTAGATCTCTAATATGAGAACTGACAGTAAATACATCATGTGTAAGCTTGACTTTTCCTTGATGAATTGTGGATGTGCTTCAGTGTAGTGCAGGAATAAAAATCTGACATATAAGCAGGAGCTGTAAATGGATCTTCCATTATCTTCAAGTTAATAAATATGCAGCCAATTTCAGATATGATAAAACCTGCTCTTTGGAAGAGGTTTTTACTTATCTAGTAATCTCATCTGTACTGGGACACACGGACTCTTACCCAAAGTGTTCTTTGGATATACACAATCCACAGACTCAAGTTTTAAAGTAAGGTTATTAGCAGTGAAGTGCCCTCCCACTTAGTCCACTTCAAAATATGCATGTATTGAAAAGTCTGATTTCAGAACAGTGGATGAGTGAACAATGGAGCAAAGGAGCTGAACAAATAACATTCCTTTTTTCCATTTTATTTTTGGCTTAAACCAGAACAAAAAAGCAAATTCTATTTCAAAGTTCTGAGAGGTTTTTACTGGAGCTGAATCTGAACCAGCTGGAGTCAAAATTGAACTCAAAATGGTCTAGGGAAAATGTATTTGTTATGTGGCACCTAGGGGTCAGATGCTGAAGAACAAGAATGTGGTCCCAATATGAGTTTATAAACTCAGTGATGTTCTGGTGATTTTGCTCTGGTCATTCTCATCTGTCTAATATCTTTCCTTTGGCCCACTTTTCTATCAATTTAATGTAATATCCTTTTGTTTTATGCAAAATTTTCACATGTCAACTGTATAGTGAATATTTTTAAATAGTAAAATATTTACAGGAGTTACTTTCCTCCTGCTGCACTTTCCAGGGAAGCTAACACTAGTCAAAATTACCCTACCCATAAAGACTTTATTTTATTTTATACTCTCTATCAGACTAGAGATAACATTATGGAATCTGATCAGAAAACAAGAACATTTAGAAGTTGATTCTGCCCCTTTTGAGCCTTTGCAGCACAAGGTATCATTCAGGGAAGCTTGGATTGAAAGAAAACCAAATCTACGGAAGCCAGCCTACAGTCAGTTGAAAAAGCCCTGCACAGGCTTCCCTTGAACCTCCCTGGGAAGGAGTGGAAAAGTGGAGGAAGAGTGAGAAGAATCACACTGAGTGTTCCAGGACAATTTAAGCTGGTTTGAGGCCTGATTTCTATCCTGGAATACTTGTTTCATGCTGTAATTTAGCCAGATACTTTGTCAGAACAAGAAGCAGAACCTGAAATCCAAAAATTCTATATAATCTTTTGTGCTGGCAGATCCAATATTGCATTCTCCCAATAAAATATTTAGCAAAATGCAATTTTTCATTGTCAAAAAGCTTTATTTTTAGTCTTTCTGGCAGTCCTCTTAATATGGGCTTGTTTATCAGCATCATTTCTCCTGGACTGCCTCTGTAGGGATATAATGTATTCTGATTGCATAGTGCCTATTCATCTGTAATGCTGTTGAGCCAGTTGCAGACATATTTGAGCATTTGGTAGTTTAACCTTGAAATAAATGGTAGAGGCATCTCTTTTCACCACACCCAAATGTGTTCCTGACTAATCATCTTTTTTTTTTTTACTTCCATTCCCTTGTCATTATTACAATTCCATTTTTACAGCAGCAAATAATCTTCTTTAAAATATCTTCCATTATCTATAAATAAATGACCCCCATCAT
Source organism: Geospiza fortis (assembly GCF_000277835.1). Lineage (NCBI taxonomy): Eukaryota > Metazoa > Chordata > Aves > Passeriformes > Thraupidae > Geospiza > Geospiza fortis. The sequence continues at coordinate 731,277 of NW_005054540.1, read as the reverse complement.
CATGCTTAATATGCATTCATTTTGTGGGGGTGTTTGCAGGGTTTGTGGGTGTGGGTGTGAATGAATGTTCTTTCTGAAATTTCATCTCAAAGTTCAGCTGAAAATCTGTGCTTTAGTTCCAGGCAGGGATGCAGGTGCCTATTTCCTCAGGGAAACAGGGAGTCTAGCGTCTGGCCCTGCTGCAGGAAAAGTAAAACAGATATTTGGCTTCAACAGCATAAGGATATTGCCGTCCTTATTCTGGAGACTTAAAAGTTATGAAGGACTGAGCAAAGAGCATTTCACAAGGCACACTGTGCATGCTGAGTTACACAAGCCTGTGTTGCTCATCAGTAATTACCTACACCTGCCAGGAACCAGGTGCCATCTTTAGGAGCAGCACTCAGTATGAGCTACTAGGAACTGCAACTAGCACAAACACTTTTAAAAACATTCAGGAACACATAATAATTATCTTTAACATCCCTTCTTCTCACATGTACCTCAGGTAACATGACCCTGTACTGACAGAACTCAGGAAAGAAGGCTCTTCAAAAAGTAATTGTTAGGTGCCACCTGAGCAATGGGTAATTATTCCCTGGCACATGCCTGTGTAACCCTTGAAAGCTGAAATCTGTGGGGGTTAGAGAATGCAGCTTCATAAAGTCATTGTGGCTGGGCCATTCTGGAGCAGAAAGTGTGAACCCTTGTCAGCCATGAAGATGTTTCAAATGCCCTAAGGAGATGTGCATAAGGAAATGACTGAATATGAAATTTAAAAGGTACAGGGTCAGCAAGGAAGCACTTCTCCTTATTATAACATATTCTTATTGTTGCATATTTTTCTTGTCAATTTACATATTCCTACACAGAAATCTTTCCAGACTTAGCTTAGTAGATTATAATTTATAACTTTTTCTATCTATAATAAGCATACATTGCTGATATCTTTCTCTATCTTCCCTATTTTTTTTAATTTACTGTAAGAAAAGAGTTACAAGGAATCTGAAAGAATCTTGCATATCAGGTCAACTGGCAAAGAGAAGCCTTGTTGTGATGATATACACCATGCAGACTGATTACATTTTTCTCTGGAAGATTAGGTATTTGGCAATAATTCCATGAAGTATAGTAGACCCACAAAACTGAAAAGTTAGAGGGTCTATGGTTGATAAAAATGGAAATTCTTTAAATGTACTTAATAATCGTAATAAAAGTTTTTATGTATTACAGTCTATAAAAATAAGACAGTCATAATTAACCAATAATGAAATATTCAGGAAAAAAAGAGCTAAATCAAATGATAGAAGAAATGTTAATTTCCTTTATAATTCTGTTGTTACTGAAAAAGAATCAAGCTTGTTCTGACAAGATTGGTTTAATTGACATTCCTTGTTTATCATAATATTTCTTCAAATGTGCTCCAAAATTTTTAGACTTATTAGTGTTGATCTCCAGGATCATGACTAAAATTGATTAAATTAAGTTCTTAATTCATCTAATTATAGTAAATTATATATATGGGGTTTTATTTATAAAAGATTAAATAATTAGAATAGAATAAATTATTTTATAAAGTGACATAATCATGTAAAATATTCTAATTTCTCAAACTTAGATCGTCTCTGCTCCAGTATCATCTCTTTTATTAGTGTTCCCTCCAGGTGTCACTGAATATTTCAGTACAGCTTTGTATCCTGACACTGACTTTCCCAGAGTGCTTTTCTCATTGGTCTCTGGGAAATTTAGCAGCCAGGAAGGTGATTGCCTTGTAGGTTGGATTGATTGCTTTCCTTCTAAATGATAAACTGTTTTTAGGCTTCTGATAGGTTTTGACACTTCACACTGTTCTGAAATGATTGCTTACTGAGTTCTCAAAAATTTCCAAATAAAAATTTTAGACTTAAAATTTTTTAAGTACTATCTCAGGGGAAGGAGAGTTTACTAGTGTAAGCAGGTTGGCTTTGAGGTAAAGTAATGAAATTATGCAGTACCCTAAATAATTTATAAAGAAGACAATAATATAAGACAATAAAATAACTTGTAATAGTTTGCAATAACTCTTCCTTAAAAAATCTTTAAAAAATTATGAGTCTGTAGAAAATTATTAGAAAGTCTGTAAAAAATTATGGGAAAAAAAAATTTGAGTATTTAGGAAGCCAATACAAAACAAAAATTGTCCTACCTACCTTGCAAAATAGATCAAAGGTAGTATGAGCATAAAATCTGGACAGTTGCCTGTGAGGAGTCAAATATTTTAATGATGCTTGACAAACAATACGACCTGAATATTATTGTATTTAATAAAAAAAATCCTTAAGATTGGGAAGACAAAGAGATGGTTTTTATCCTTCTGAGCATACAGAAATCCTATTTATTGCTGTAGTAAGCCATTTAAAATATCAAGGAAGATAAACAGGAGATCAGATGAGATGATGGGTAAACCATTTTTCTAACAATACCGTGTACTGCTTCTGGTTTTGTTCCCAGGTATCTGTGAAATTCTCATTAGGAGATTAATTTTTTAATTAGTTAATGAGCATTTCTTGTCAGTCATCAGTAAATATCATCATATAGGATATAGTTGTTTATTTAATCATTTAGGATCTATTTGTTTATTTGTTTGTTAACCTCAAAATTGCTCTTACAGGGCTTTCAAATTCAGTCAAAAGTTGAGACTGCAAATCCTCCTGCTTCTTGCTCCCTGTTCCAATATTTTAGCTCAGTTCCAGTGACTCTTTCACCTGCTCAGTTTTCAAAGCTCTGCCTAGGGTACAAAACCTGTTCTTCACCAGTTTCACATTTCACATCTGCCACAGAAGTCTGTTTAACTGTGCTTCCCAAAACCAGTGACCCATTCTCCCCTCTGCAACCTTCTTAATGCATTTTTATTTTCTTTATTACAAGAGCAGCAAAGATCACTGTACTTTCTCTGTAGGCTAGAGACAACTTACAAGAAAATTAATGTTTTAAAGGTGGTGTCAGTGTCTGAAGACTGGCAAGAAAGCAAGGCAGTGGAATAGATATCTGGTACATGAGAGCACAAAATGTCATATGCAGAGAGGTTTTGGTATAAATAAAATATATAATAAATGGGTGCTTAACAAGAATCCTCAGAGGAATCCTCAGACAATTCAGGCAGAGATTTCAAAGGCATCCCTCAGCCTCCTCCTCAAATGCTTGAACACAAATTTCCTGTTCCTCAGCAGCTCATCTGCAGACAGGTGTCATTTGACAGAGCCTTACCAGAACTATGCAGTAAAATTGTGTTATAAGGCCACATTATTCTACCCTTCAGATAAACAGCACACACATGTGTACAGTCAAAGGCCACATTATTCTACCCTTCAGATAGCACACACGTGTACAGTCCGCTCATTTCTACATTTTTGAGTGACACAGCTGGCTGTGTAACATAGCTCCTTTATTCAGAGCAAGACATGAAGTAAAATTTCAGATATAGGTGTATAAAGTGCATGGCTTCAGGTTCCCAAAGCAGGAGGTAAATTCTGTCCTAGTTTTGCTTAGAGAGTTAGTGATCATCCTGCATCCCTGTTTCACAGAGGTAAAATATAAATGGTGCTCCAATAGGAAAACAAGCCAAATTTACTCTGCCACTAAAACAGAGCTCTCAGGCCTTAAGAGGATGAAGAGAACAAGACTTGGCATATCTTCAGCAGTTAAAAAAGGAGCAGGGGATGTGCTGCAGCTCTGCTCCAATGAGGGGCCAGGTCTGCTCATCACAGTGCACCAGCATGTGTTCTGGGCTCAAAGGCCAAAATAAGGAGTTCAACTGTTTAATTATGCCTGCCACTTACTATTTTTACATTGTATAAATGTTTATTTATATAAATGTTATACCATCCAAATTAAATTCATAATAAAAAATTACTGCAAGAGCGTCTTGTTAATGTAAATCTACACAAAAGTATAACTTTATATAAATTCAATACAGTTATATTTACATAAAGGCATTAAATACTTGTATTCTTAAAAAGTAAATATAACAATACAAATATAGGTGCTCATCTTGAAATGACTGAAATTTCAAAACTTTGTTTTCTACATAATTTTAAAATAATACTCCAGAGCACACTCACTCAATGAAAGATATTTGAGGTATTTCTCTGTATAAGAAGTAGGCATGACAGAACTATTTCATGTCAGGTTTGTTCATTGGAGGATACAGAACTAAAACTAAAATATTCCCAGTTCAGGTATGGAGTTTGATTTGCTATGTCTTTTATGCCTTTTGTGCTTACCATTGGTATTAACATTACTGGAGTAAAAAGGAATATTTCAAGAAGGTCACTTTTTCACAACAGAAAATTCAGACACTATTTCTTTACAATTTAAACATAAAATTTTATTTCAAAATTGGGAATTACTATATTTAAAAATAAATACTAAAAAATAAAAATAATAGCTCTTTGGTTTATTTATTTTTCTGAAGGACTCCACAGCCTGTTTCCTAATATTTCAAGTGGAAGGGAAATGCAGACTTCCATGAAATTTACTGTTCCACTGAAGTACAGGAAACAGCAGTCACAAAATAGTGCCTGGTAAAAAAAATTAAATTCCCTTGTGACAAATTGCACTGCTTGAGGAGAAACCCTGTATTGGTTTAAAACCTGACAGAAAAATACCACAAATTTCCTCCAAGGAGAGTGATTGTATTTAACAACTTGCCCTTCACATCTTTTGTATCTCTGATGGCATCTTCTTTCACTTACCAGAATATGCCCAATATCACAGGAGAAGTATATACAATACAGGGAGCTGCTGGCTTTATGCATAACCATCAAAACAGTTTCAAAAGGCTTTTCATGTGTTGTTTAGGTTTTTTTTAACTTCTCTTAGGATCTTTAGCATCAGTGTGTCACAGAAAAGTCACTTTCTATTTATCTGGGAGCCTGTGTGACCTTCAGTGGATTTCCTAGGGAGGGAACCACGGTGACCTGGCCACTCTGGCCAACATGGGTGACCTGTAGGTGACCACTGACCAGGTCCACATCTGCACCTGCCCTGTAACCCCCAGAACTGGTGGTGCTCAGCTACAGAAAGTTGCATTCCCTTCCCTCCTCTCCCCAAGTTATCTCAGATTTCCAGATTTCATACCTTATTTATGTATTTCCTGTAGCTAATAATCCTTTCTTCTAATTGCTCATGGAAATCATGCAAATGTAGATGTCATCTTATTATGTAGATGTTGTAATTGGGTTTCCCTGTGGATATGTAAGTCAGTTGGGAGCATCAGCTTCCATCCATCATGCTAAGGAGATAACCAATCATACCCATAATAAAGGAGAAAATTCACAAGTGCTTTGGCCCAGCCTGAGCACTAAGCCAGATGGACCATACTGTTATAGGGATAATAGAAGATATCAACTGCAAGGAGAGTTCTGTGCACACGCTCTGAGAAGGCAATAGGAAAAGAAAGAGGCTGTAATAGGTTGGCCCTGGCTGGATTTCAGTCACCCACCAAAGCCTCTCAATCAAAACTCCCTTTCACAGCTGGACAGGGGAGAGAAAATATAAAGAAGGGTTCATGGGTTGAGATAAAGACCAGGAGAAATCACTCATCAAATGCCATCACAGGTAAAACCAGGCCAGGATTAAAGATATTAACTGAATTTGTTGCTAACAGAATCAGAGCAGGATAATGAGAAGTCAAATAAGACCTTAAAAACACCTTCCTTGCACCCCTCCCTTCCTTCCAGCTCTAACTCCTCCCCCAGCAGTGCAGGGAGATGGGAATGGGGGTTATGGTCAGTTCATCACAGATTGCTCCTGCTGCTGCTCAAGGAGAGGAGTCCTTTCCCTGATCAACCTGGGGTCCCTTCCACAGGAGACAGCTCTCTGTGAACTTCTCCAACATGGGTCCATCTCACAGGAACAGTTCTCCACAGACTGCTGCAATGTGGGTCACTCTTCCACAGGGTCAGTCCTCCAAGGACAGGTTGCTCATGTGTGGGTCCCCCACAGGGCGACAAATCCTACCAGGAAACCTGCCACGAGCCTGTTCCAGCATGGCACTCCCACAAGTTCACAGCCTCCCCTCAGGCATCCACCTGCCCCAGCCTGGGTCTCCTCCATGGGCTGTGGGTGGATCTCTGCATCCCCCTGCCCTCCATGGGCTGCAGGGGCACAGCTGCCTCACCATGGGCTGCACCTTGGCCTGCAGAGCAATCTCAGCTCTGGCACCTGGAGCACCTCCTGCCCCTCCTTCTCCCCTGACCTTGGTGTCTGCACAGTTGTTCCTCTCAGATGTTCTCACTCTTTTCTTCTCTGTCTGCAATTGTATCTGCAAAATGTTTTTTTTTTTCTTTTTCTTAAATATGTTATCCCAGAGGTGTTCCCACCATTCCTGATGGGCTCAGCCTTGGCCAGCAGTGGGTCCATCCTGGAGCTGGCATTGGCTCCACTGGACATGGAGGAAGCTTCCAGCAGCTTCTCACAGAAGCCACCCCTGTAGCCCCCCCATTACCAAATCTGGCCATGTAAACACAACACAGGGGCACAGACTGCCTTCCCTTTCCCATGAAACAAGCACACCAAATACCAAAGGAACTTTAATTTTCTTTTTCCTTGGTATAGCCTCAAAATCAGAGCCGAGAGAGGGAAATAGTCTCTGTGGTCAATGAGCATGTGACATGTTGGCTTTTCCAAAACAGATTTAGTAAAGCATTAATCTAACCAACTAACAGCAGGTTTGGTTCTGTTTGGTTTTCCCCACCAGTGTCAGGAGAGATTCCAGGCTCCAGAGCTAGTTCATGCCCAGTCACATGGAGGGCATGTCCACAAGGAGCTGAGCTCACCCCCCCAGCTCGGTTCCATCTGAAGGGAATCCACTCCTGCTCTTCAAGATTTTTTCCATGGTCTGAGACAAGGCATGGTAAATGGGGGTGACTGGAAAATCCCCTTTCAAAGGTAAGCTCCCAATCCAAGTGATGCTGCTAAGGATGGTGACTCTTAGGCTGTGTGAAGGCACAAAACATGCAGATAAATCTCTTTTTGAAAATAGCACTGCATGTCCAGTACCATATTGAGAGAAATAAGAGATTTTCAGATGCAAAGCAAAATTACTTGTTTCTTGAAATATCACTTTAAAAACTGCAGATATTTTACACTAGTCTGAGGATGGATTGGGGGTGGACTTTGTGTGGGTAGGGTATATATATATATATGAATTCCACATATCTAATTTAATTCACCTTCAGGCCTAAAAAATACAGGAGCTCTGACTGAAATAATTATGTCTATGTGTTCCCTAATTCAAGTCAATTCTGTTGGTTCCAATTTTCCCATTACCACACATTTTTAAAAAATAATATTCAGAACAAAACCCACATTTTTTTCCATTTTTGATTTTTAAATTAAAAAACTGGGAAGAAAAGAAAACAATATACCTACATAATGACAAAAGTTACAACACTGTAGTCATTATCTTCTTGTATTTAATTTTGAAGGAAATGAATTTTACACAAGTTACGATGCTGAAGGGAAAAGAATATGAGCTTGTAAGAACTTTTATTTTTGTTGTGAATTAATATACCTTAAACATCAGTAAACATTCACATGAAATAGGAGCTGAAGCAGTAGTGCATAAAGTTAATATGCATCAAATGACAAACAGGAGATGATCTGTTGATAGGCTGATCCATAAAGTTTGTATGCATAATTCAAATTATGTTTAGCAATTCGTATATCTCAGTTATAGCCCCTTTTTATTGCCAAGTCACAGACTGTATTTGTTCAAGTATTAATATCCCTTCTTTTCATGGAAAAGTTTAAACAATTCAGATGTCAAGTATTTGATCTGTCCATGAGTCTTTTAGAAATGGAGGACAGGGCTAGGAGTAAATAAATGTAGCAAAGGTTTTACTGAATACAAAGACAACACAGCAACTTGTCACCGTTAGGTTTTTTTCTTTTTTGGCAATATAACATCAGCATCACTTCAGCTCCTGGAGAGAGGCTTGTACTAAAACTGAGAAGTATTTCAGTTTTCAAGTTGATTACTTGAACATTACTGAGACATAAATGCCTGCAATTTAAGCTGTGAATAATGAGACTACTGCCTATAGAAAGGACTTGAAAAGGCCTGAGATATAGAACATTTGTATGTGGCATAGAAAGAATTTATATTTAGTAATTGAGAAGGAGTCTGACATATTCTGCTGACATATTTGCATTTGATATCCAGATAGGGACAAATTGTTTTTCTTAATGCAAAAAATCTTGAGCTTTAGTCCTTTCAGCCCAAGATTTATAACGTGGGCACAAAGTGACTCCGGTATTTGAGTCTTCAAGAACAGTCAGCAGCAAAAAAGGCACAACAGTGTAACAGTGACAGATATCACAGAATGATATGTTCCCATTATATATCTGAGAACATGGATGGATTCATGGACAAGGGGGGTGAAGGTAGAAAAGGAAGAGGCATACATCAGATTATTACACAATCATGCAGTTCTCTGCTAGCTGGTATAAGAAGTGCACTGAAGTTAGAATTCTACAGAATTTAGATTTCACTAACTTTTTTTTTGTTTTGTTTTTAGAAATCAGCTGGGTAGTTAAATAGGAAAGAGTACAGTCAGATGGACTTTGAAGAGTTAGTATAAAGTTGGTTATTATTGTTTAAGTGTTTAACCCCTCTTATGACCACAGATTTTAAACTAAACAATTTCTCTTACTCTGTGACTTTGAGGAGTCTCTTCCAAGTTGAGAATTCCTGGGAGAGGCAAAATTAAGGTAATGTATTGGTTTACTGGAAAGTTATTAATCAGAAGAGAATATCCAATGGAAAATACTTTGCAAGTGTGTCCAAGTATTTCACCTGCCATTAGTGAAAGAAAAGTCCAATGGCAAAGCGGTACAAAATATGGAAATTCTGTTCCACAGAGAATTTCAAATTTTTCTTTGTTTTGATTGTAAATCAAACACAATTTTTTACACAATCTGCAGAGGAGCTCAGTTAGGGGAGGAGAGGAAGAATGCTGTCTGTCAACCAAACCTACATCTTGCTACTTTATACTGATGCTCATCAAAGCCAAATGTAAAACTAAAAACAAAGCGAGACAAGCAATTTTTTAAAGAAATGCATCTCATTTCAGTGCCTTTAAGAAGGATATTTGACTATAAAAAAAGGAATCAATTTCCTTTCAAGTAAAATTGCTATCAAATGCACACAATTCCTGAAGCTTTAATATTGATAGAATCACACATTCTCAGAGGGTTTAGCTCTTCTGACTGAGAAGCTGCATCTAAAGAAAGGTAACCACTAGGGCCCACATATTAGGAAAAAAACCAAAAGCCTCAATTGAGCCACATGCCTGTGCTGCCTATAGAAATAGAAGATTCATGCAGCTGCATTGCTGAATGGGCCCCGTGGAGACATTGGACTGTGTAGCCCTGAAAAATACAGTTGATATACATCATATTTTTGAATATATTCTCCCTCTCTAGAGGCACTGTATGATTTACATAGTGCTCCCAATTAGTAATTTAAAAAAAATAAAAATGTATTAAGCTTATTTGGAGTTCTTTTTGGACACTTTTAGTCACTTGGAATGAAATCCTAGTTATGCTGATATTGCAGGGAGACTCGATGATGATTTTTAAGTACTCATGATTTCTTTCACCCCTTAGTGTCTATTTCAGCATTGCAAACTTGCATTTAGCCTTCTTAGTCATTTAGATTCTCCCCTACTGACAGGAAGAGAATGATTTAATATTGTGAGGATAAGAGTAGAGATCCCAGAGCATTACATATTTTTTTCCTTTGATTACGTGCTCTCATTTTCTTGTGATTTTATTCCTTTGTCCTCTTCTATTTGATTTTCTTGCTGAGCATCCATTGTAATAAAGTGCCATGTTCAATGAAGTTGCAGTGAGCAATTTAAATAATAGCAGGTGTAGATGTGTAGGAATTTTGATTGTAATGCACTGCTGTGAAGAGCTCATGCATTTATAGTGCAGTATATTTCTGAAACCATTATGGCAATAAGCCAATCAACTCAAATGTGCCAGGGGCAGTGCTGCAAATGTATAGAGCTGATGGAATTCATTTCAGTCACTTATTCTTGAGGTAGGATTAGAGGAAATTTTGATCAGTTCATGCATCTCCAATTTGGCCTGCAGCTTTGAGCTCTGGCTGCAGCAGAGCTCTCAAGCTGAGCACAGATGGGGCTGGATAGTATCTGGGTGAGAAGCTTTCAAAAAAATCAAAATGCTGCAGCGTGTAGGTGTTGGTAACTCACTAGGCAGCACGCTTCCCTCGGGTCTGCTCCTTAAATTCCTGCCTTTCGCCATGTTGGAAAATGCCAGCTTGTTAGAGGTATTTCCTTTGAAGATAAGAGTTAAGATCAAGTTCCTTATCAGTTGAAAATCCTGTTGTATATTCTCCACTACTAGCCTTGATATTATGTCTAGCTTCCAGCTCTAGCAATTCCATTACATTCTGTCTGCTTTTTCCCATTTCATTTTCAAAAGGAGCAAGGTTAGGACTGCTGTCAATATAAAACAGCTATGACTACATTTTGCAGAGAATTAGTTGAGGCTGTTTGTGTTAGGAGAAAAGGGTTTTTTTTTCTGGGTACTAGTCAAAATCTACTGAAAAGCTGCCTTTCATACATACCTGTTGAGAAAATTTAGGGCAGTTACTTTGATAGTATAATCTCTTCAAGTTATCCTTTATCTTGCAGCTCAAGTCAAGCCTTAGTTTTCACACTACACCTTCAGTTGTGCTAGAGGAATTTGGTTAAAAGTTCAAGCACTGCAGCTGGGAACACTTTCAGCATGTTATGCAGGTAAACATAACATGTCTTACAACTTCTGTACTCCACGAAGCGCTTGCTCACCAGCTGGACACAATGTTAAACAAGAATTTATATGGAATGGTCTGGTGCAAAGTAGAAAAGACCATTTTTTCAGGTGCTTAACAGCATTTCTTATCTGTTGGTTTTAACACTACTTCGCAGTCCGGGGTAGGTGTCTCTCAGATCCACTTCTAACACATTTGCCACTTAGGAAACTCTGTTAAGCTCTTCAAACATGAAGGAGGTTTTTACTGAGCTCTCTCACACCACAACTGTGTGAGGAAGCTGGGGAGTGAGTTTGGTGCTCAGAAGCTCAGCTGAAATACGGCTGGGGACAGGGGTGGGCGAAGTGGCACCACGGCTGTGTGAAATGTCACTCATGCCATGGGCCAAGTTCTGCTCAAGTTGCTTCTCCAGCCTGTAGAAAAGTCAGTGAAGTTGCATGAATGTATGTATAGCAACGGAGAGCCTCATCCTAGCCTGAATTTTCTAAGCTGATGACCTTGCTTTGTAATTACCCAATGGATCTTTGACTTTTTTCTGCTTCACATTGTTTGCAGGTTAGATGTGTTGATCAAGGTATAGTGGAGGAAGTATAGGTGGCACTGTGAAGTTGCATGCAGGAACATTACTTTTATAAAGTATTTAGGAATCAAAATGCACCCATTGACACGCCATCATCACATCTTAGTAACCCGCCCCCAAAACTAACAAATGTAGACAAGATGATAACTGATGTAATTTTGGTGAAAATATCTGTGATCTACCAAAATTTAATCAAGAGATGTTATCATCCTGAACTTCTTCAAAGAAATACAGAAAAAAATTATTTTCTGTAGTGGTGGAAGTGCATTTTGAAAGATGGGAGATAAAGCAGCCTAACATGCAAATAATATCTGTAGTAGAATGGCCCTAGGTATCGTATATTACTAAAAAAATAGCACATGGGGTATCTCAGAAGGTGGAAGCCTAAGATCTCTTTTATTCTCTTAAAGTTGAGAGATTTTCTCAGCCTTACTGAATTTTTGTCCCTGTAGCTGCAAGACAAAATGAACGTGTTAGGTTATCTGAGAAAAGCTCATCTGCACACCCACGAAAGGCCCCAGAGAGACGATGGAGCAGAGACACCCCAAATAACACTCTGTCCAGCCAGTTCCCAGCCCACCCCTACAGCCATAAACCCAGAGGAGCACAGAGGGAAAACATCAGGCAGGGGGGAAATCCCAATTCAAGACTCAGAGGGAAGGGAATCCTGTCTGGGCCCTGTCCAGGGCTGCCTCAGCAGAGCCTCAGTCCCTGTGTCCAGGTGTGAAAATTGTCACCATGAGTCACTGGGGGCAACTGCTTGAGCCATCTTTTGGACAATGGATGGCTCCTGCCCAGGGGTGGGACACATCACGGGATGCAGGGGACGAATGTTTTAGAATTGCACAGGATTTGTATGGGATTCTTAAGGGAGGACTAAAAGATCAGAAAAAGGAAAGTATTTGGAGAGTTTGAGGGGGAAGAAGGGAGCAAAAAGGTGCATTAACACATAAGCAAGGTCTGGTCAGTGCAGTCGTCTGTCCCTGTGCTGATCATCACAGTCTGCCTCTCTACTTGTTAAAGTCCACCTCCAAGTGCTTTCCAGCATGGGACTTCTCATGCTCTGTGCATGTCCCTGCCTGCCTGCCTGCCTGTGAATCTGCCAGCAGCTGGAGCGGTGCTGCATCCCCGGGAGCCCCACGTGCAGGTGCCCTCAGTAAGACTCAGAAAATGTCCCAGCTGTAAGAGCAGCCCTGCTGTTGGCTGGATCCAACTTGTGCATGGATCCCTCATGCTCCTGGACTCCCACGTTTGGTCTGCAGTCCTGCCCAGCCAGACAGGGAGCAGGACAGGGCTGGGGGTGCTGCCTGTGCTTTGGGAATAGCCTGGGTGTCTGTCACCGACCTGCGCTGCCACACATCTCTACACGTGCCCTGTGCCTGCTGGCAATAATTTTTCAGCTTGTTATCAGTTGGATTTGGGGACACAGAGTGGCAGCAGCCCTGTCTTCCTCAAGCTGTCAGGTCCAGCATGATACACTTTATCTTGATATATCTGGAATTTCCAATTCCAAATACCTCCAAGAGAATGACCAGCAGTTTTAACAAGTCTGAGCAGGTCTGCTTCTTAGCTTCCTGAAGGCAATCCTTTCCTTTGATGGGACAGATTTATTTCACTTGTCAGAACAAATGTCTGCCCTGAGAGCCCACTGGGCACCATGATTGCCGTGAGTTTCTCACTTGGTGCTGGCAGCCACAGTGTGCAGATTTAAAAATCCCTATTAAACTATTCAAATACATGAATACATCTCAATGTACCCTGCCACTTAAGTGTGTTAGATCATGAAATGTCAGACAGCTGAGTTACAAATGGAAGAAGGTTCTTCAAGTTACAAAGTATCATTTTCAAAGCTCCGTGTCTAGAAGTGGTTTTTCTTCAAAGTTAATAACTAGGCACATTAATGAGGACTTGCTTAGGTACACAAAATTTATGTGAAGGCATGTGCCTGTGATAGTATTGG
>NW_005054540.1:711376-717923 GCF_000277835.1 Geospiza fortis | reverse complement strand
GCAGGAATCATACTAATATTCTTATGCAAAATATTTTTAGGGAGAAAACTATTAAAACTAAGAAAAAAATAATCAGTAGAGATTTTTAAAAAATCAGATTTTAAGGAAAACCACAGGATGTCACAGAATAAAATAGATTAAAATACTGACTTTCATGAAGCAGCACTGTAAGTTGCAGATGATTTATATTCATTGTGCAGATTACTGAAAAAAAAAAAACCATAGATGTTTAAAAACCTTAATTGGCTATTCCAGTCTCGAGAGAGAGAGAAAATAAGTCTGTTATTGAAAATTACATGAGCAAGAAAGAAAGCTTTTGATAATGTCAGCATGGATCCCAATCATTCTTCTACAGGCTTAAGGTGAATATTGATTAGTGTAATTTCCTTGCCTTTTGGACTGTGCTTTTTCTCACATTTCTCTAAGGAAGTTTCAAAACAGTCTTCAGTTGAGGTTTTTTTCTTCTCATTTCTTAGTATGCATATGAACAGCATCTGCTTTCTTCCCCAGCCATAGCAATGATACGTTTCTGCTGCCTCAGTTCTAACCAGTTTAATGTGCTGGAAGCACAGTGTTGCACGATAACAGCAATTCTGCAGAGCAAAATGTTGATGGAAATGGCAGGCTGCTGTTAGAGGCAATGATGGGGTTATGGGAAGCCCAGATTTCCTGTGAAAGGAGTCGGTGAGGGTCTCTGGGAAAATATGGAGCAGCAACATCTGTGTTTCACTAAGCTTTCATGAGGGAAAATGTTCTGGATGTATTTTATTACAGGTTTTTGATGAAACTGAGATGGCACCGTTGAATACATCCAAGATTAGAAACGTTAACATTTCCTTCACCACACTTGGGAGCTGCTTTTGACAGAGTATGGCACAGCAGACACAGGGAGACCTGCTGTGTAGCAGATTTTGCCAGGCTCCATAGCAGCCATCATATGCTCCTTTAATCTTTCTGCCTTCTTTTTATTTTATTTCATTTTTCCTCTTCTCCAGCAAAATTCCTGATATAGAAAAGCCTGTGTTGTTTGTGAAGTAAAAGGTCTGCAGAAATGATAGTGTTTCACTTTTGATGTAAAGCATTCTTCTTGTTGCAAACAAAATTAGCTGTTTTTCTTTCATATTCTCTGCATACTAATTCCAGAGGAACTGCTATTTTACACATGCACTTGGTTCATTTTCCTTTCTTTAAGACAATTTAAATAAGTAAATTAAAACCCACCAGAAAGTGCAACCTATTTGTCTCAAGAAAACAAAATAATGGTCATTGAGACAATGGCATATGCTGATGGTGCAATGAACTGCATTTCACAGATTCAGGGCAATTAGGCACTGATAACTATCTATCCACCAAGCTCATCCACCCACACTGACAGTTTAAGAACAGTCCCACTAGGGAATTTCTAAGTGTTTTGAACAGTCTTATTTTTAAATTTCACAAGTGTCAAGACCACCTTGAATAAAGAAAGTCCAAGAGATATTTCAAATATAACTGCGTATAACACCAAATACCACAGCCATGAGGTTAGAAAAGTATAAATGCAATCTGTGCAGAATGTTTAGAACTGAAGCTGGGAAATACGTCTTAACTGTGATTATTGACTATCAGAAAGTGCTAGAGTGACATAAAAGAAGTATTTATAAAAATGTTTAGGAAGAGTTCATTGTGATGTTTAAAAATTGATGACAAGATAGTGTAAATAGATCGTACGAGACTATAATTCTTAATTTGTAATTTTTTTCTATTCCAGTAGAAAATCTGTGAGTTGCAGTTCAGGAAAGATGCTGACCAAATGGGTATGTAGGAGGTTCTAGGGTACATGAGTGATTGAAAGAATCCTGGTAAGAAGCTTTCCACAAAATGTAAGTTTAACAGCCTTCAAATAGGCAAGGGTCTTCTGCCACAAAGTTTGTCCACATGGCTGGTGAATAAGTTAAGAAAAAGGGAGATTATGCTACAATATAGAAGGGCCAGCTCAGATGTCTGGAAAACTTTAGAATTTTAAGGGTAGTGACACAAAAATAAACTGAATGGAGGTGCCATAGAGTCTCCATCACTAAAATGCTTAAAGACAGATTAGACAAGCTCTTGCCATGTATGACATGGTGTACAATTCACCCTGTCAGGACAGGAGGATGGATTAGTTGACACCATGAAATCCCTTCCAGCCATATGGCTATGTAGAAGAATAGAATATACACCCTGTATATTCTGTAATTTATAGCCTGTTTCAGCTTTACTGCTTCTCTTCATATTTTTTTTCTTGTCACCTTTACTGTTCTGTGATAAAATAACTGATGGAAAAAGAGGTTATTTGCTGAATTACTTCTATGGGTTGCATTAAGGAAAAATTGAGACCATAGCAACTCCTAGAATACTGCACTCTTCTGGAGCCAGGCAAAACTAAATAAGCTCTGCCTCCTTCATGATATCAGTAATTGCTTTACACTTACAAGGGCTCTATGTATGTCACACACACAAGGTAGAAAATACTTTCAAATATTTGTCCCAGCATGCAAGACAGTGACAAGGAGGGATAACAGAAAAATGAATTGCTCAATACTGAGAAAATGAGTGGTCTACAACTCCCCCAATGCATCTGGAGAAAGCAGAAGTGTGGGGTTGTCCAGAGCAACAATCTAACTGGAAGGAGCCATAGCTTCCTTTCAGCCCATTATATCTGATGTACTTCCCATAAAAACCAAAGCACTGTGAGGGAGGGAGGGAAGAAGAGAACTGAGAGAGGAGACTGCAGACATCACACTGTGGTTTCACCCCAGAGCAGGGCTGGGCTGTAGCTTGGGTGTGCCTCTGGTTACAGGAGGGCACACTTCTAATTGAGCTGGAATCTTTCTGAGCAGGATTTCTAGACACAATATCTAGTTCCAGCTGATGGCCATTGTCTTAGAGTTCAGCTGTATGATGCACCTACCTTGATTCAAAGTGTTAACTAGGCTGTGATAATTTGACCACAGCAAATGCTAGTGGAAGTTTTCTGTTCACAACTCACAATCTCAGAAATTATAGAAAGGACCTGTTAAAAATCAGTTTAAAGGTGGTAACTTCTTGAGTTTTGGGACTTCTTTACCAGAACACATTCAAGCATCATTCTTACCTCCCTCAATTTCTCCACAGATTAGTGTGTCTGGAAATCAGCTAGAAATAACTTATAAATTACAGATTATAAATGCTATCTCAGCCATTTGATCTTGTTTGGGAACAGCTGAAGTTCCCAGTTCAGATGACCTCAGATCCTACCTGCAATAGGGTTTTGTTCTCTTTACCTTGTTTGAGAGTCAGTTGATGGAAAAGCAGGACTTCCACCTAATTATTCCAGAGTTAGAAATGCAGCACTGCTCCTCAGCTTTGTGGAAAGTCTTCTTAAAGATCTCCTCCAGCTCTGGTTCTTCAGGACACCAAAGTGTACTCAACAAGAAGCAGTATATTGAATGGCTGCTGCTGGCTAAGTTGCAACATTTTGAAGACAGAGTCACATCTATTTCTATATCTCCCTGATCTGATAAAGATAGCATGGGAAAGGAAAAAAATAAAAAATTAAAGCCCCTATAATAATAACGATAAAACCACTTAGTCCTGGTACTGATTATTTTTGGTCATTTGATAAGTCAACCCTATCTGCTGATTCCAGTTTCAAAAAGACAAAATAAACTGGATTGTCTCTTTCTTTGAAAAACAGATTCATTTTCTTCAGCTAGCTCTTACTTAGAGATGGCAGATATTAGTTGTGTACTTAAAACTTGGAACTGCAGGCCTGCTCCTGGTAATGTAGGAGTGATGTAGTGTAAATGTAGTTACATGTACAAAAGTGTTTTTTCTAAACACTTTTTCTTTATGTTTGGAGGCTTTACTTACTTTTTTGTTATTTTTATTAACTCAGCCCCACCAGAAGAGCAGAATATGAATTGTCCTGCTACATTTTGTGTGTGTGTGTATGGGCATGTGCATATGTGAGAAGCTTCGTTATGGTCTCAGCTGGGAGAAGATGGCTGATGATTTCCCAGAAGTTTCACTTTACCTAACTGTAACGACTCTAAAATTTCACTTTAGCAAACTGTAGTGATTGACAGTTCAGTGTATAACTTGAATCAAGCCTTATTCTGCAAAGTACAAATCCATGATGCCACTCTACAGTTGGGATGATGGGATCAAAAGGAACCTGGAGATCTTCGTGTCTCTCCATCCTCTCCAAGCACAGCCCAGATGCCCCAACAAGACTGGATGTTAAATTTTCAGACAGCTCAGTTTCAGCGAGGTGAAACTCATCCCATGTGACTAAACAGTGAGTGCTTCTGTACAATTAAAGAACAGGTTCTTTTTTTCTGAACCTGAAATGAGTATAATTTCTCTTACACAAAAAAAGTAAATAACATAACTACACACAGAAGAAAAAGGGTCTGTGCATCACATATGTTTGCATAACGCTTGTGTGGTTATTTACTGCATCTAGGCATGTTGGGAATATGTGAATGAAGCTGGACCAATTTCATACTGACACAAGCAATGAAATGACTATCCATTCTTATCAACAATGTGATTTATACCAACAATGTGAATGATTTGTGGATTTGAATAGAGCTAATAAGTTATAGCCCTGTGACCTCACAGAGCTTGTAGATTTAGGAATATTTTTGTCAAAGTTCCTCTGACAATCTCTGTTTGTCTCAGCTATTGAATTTTACTCTTGTACGTTCAGATTTAAAATACTACACTTCCATAATCTAAAATACATATTAGGAGTCCTAATGCAATATATGTGTTCAAATCTCAAGCTGCATCTCAAAATTTCAAATTTTTTTTATATAATATTTTCTTGCACTGTTCAGGACGTTTTTTTCAGTGAATTAAAAACTGATAAATTGCAATGCCCAGAAGGTCCCCTAGAGGAATAAGTTCTGTCTGAAAGGAGATGAAAGAGACTACCATCATTTCAAGCCAGTATATGAAGCCAACTCAAACCAGGAAAATTTAAGATGAAGAATCCCACCTTTGGCAGGAAAGTTACTACTCATTAGGCATTAACAGTGTTCACAGTCTACCCACAACAGCAAAATGCTGCAAAGTTTAAAGCAAACTATTAGAAAGGTTACCAAAACAAAGATTACATATTAAACTTGGAAAAGTAAGATAATAAATAAATGCTATGCTTTTCCTTATCTAAAAGAGGCACTCATACAACTGAAAATGCAACTTGGTTTTTAAATTATCCCCTTTCAGGTCTCTTCAGAGAGAAGGACACGGCAAGGCTGCTCTGGCACATGGTGCTTTGTGATTAGAAGTCAGTCTGGACTGCTGGGGTGGCAGGCCTGGCCAGGAGCAATGGGAATCTCTCTGTACAATGGCTCTTTGCGCAGCACTGCCTCTGCCTGAGACACACTGTGGGAATTGCAAAGTTAAATTGCTTGGGACATTGCTCTTAATTAAAATGTCTCTAACACCCTGGAGGGTTGAAGAAAAAATGGTGCTTGAAATGACAGGGATAGAGAGCAAACAGAGAAAATGCTAAAATATCCTCAGAAGCCATGTCAATATCTGATCTGAAAAGCTGTTGGGATCTCTTGCTGGTCAGAGTGACCCCGAGAAAATGTAGAAAGTCTCTTTTCCCAGCCCAGTGCTTGAAGAAGGAGTCAGAGCTCTTCATTTCTCAGTCTCAAGGTTGTTTATTGTATCTTATCTATAAAAAATTTTCTCCTGCCCTGCCGAGGGCCCTGCAGCAGGACAGTTCCAGGCACACTGCCTGCCCCCAGGGTGGCTTTATGTCTTTATACTAAAAACTACGTGTACAATGTTTACAATTACTTTCCAATACCTATCACCCATGTTAGACAGTGAGCTTCTACTCTAAACCAATCTAAAAGTGCCAACATCACAGCAGAAGATGGAGGCCAAGAAGGAAAAAGGCAGGACATACCCAGATACCTCCATCTTGCCCCCTGAATCCCCATTCTAAAAACCCCAAAATCTACTTTTTCTCTATCATTCTACTTAATTGTCGTGGCTTGCAGATCTTCATCTAAGGTTGGTAATTTGCTCCACGGTAATAATCACAACCACAGGCATTTTGGGCTTCGTGCCAGGGCTTCTGAGCCCCCTGGCAGGGGTCTTGGCCATCCTGGACAGCCAGAGGGATGTCCTGGGTTCCCACAAAAAGCCATCTTTACTGGTACATTTAGGAACATGACAAGAAATTCTGCGCTGCATGTGACAGTGCAGAGATCCCAGCACATTTCAGAGCCCTCAGCACATTTCAGAGCCCTCAGCACATTTCAGAGCTCTCAGCACAGTTCAGAGCTCCCAGCACAGTTCAGAGCTCCCAGCACAGCACTGCTCAGCAGCAGGCAGGGCTGGAGGCTTTTATCTCCACAGGAGTCCCAGGCAGCTGACAAACAGAGCTCTCACACACTACCTGAGGCTGTGGGAGGGTCTTGACCTGCCCCCCTTCTTCTAGTAAAGGCTACATTATCAAGAAACATCCTTGAATGGCCACTTTGCTTCCCACCCTGCCTCCCTGAGGTCTCCAGGGCTTTTT
>NW_005054540.1:706019-711366 GCF_000277835.1 Geospiza fortis | reverse complement strand
CCAGGATGTCCAGAAAGATCACCCCTTGTGCCACAGCAGTGCCCATGGCCATCTGAGACTATCTGAGCCAGAGTTCACCCACCCTGCGCAGGACAGAAAAGGATCTAGCTCAGTACTTCTCCTACCCAGCAGAAAAACCTGCTGTAGAGCACCCAGGGCCAAAGATCTGAGTAGTTTTGCTTAATTCTGTGAGCATTAACACTGCTGAAGGCTGAGAAGCTCACTCTTCACCCCTGCACAGCGGCCATCAGGGGCCCTTCTGCAGCAGCAGCAATGGAGAGGACAGGGAGAGAACAGGGAGAGAACAGGGGGACGAACAGGGAGAGAGCAGGGAGAGAACAGGGAGAGAACAGGGAGAGAGCAGGGAGGGAACAGAGAGAGAACAGGGGGAAGAACAGGGAGAGAGCAGGGAGAGAATAGGGAGAGATCAGGGAGAGAACAGGGAGAGAGCAGGGAGAGAGCAGGGACAGAACAAGCCACCTGTCCCAGCGGGTCAGGGGGGATGCCTGTGTCCTCTTCAGCGTCAGCTTCTGGGGTGGGCTCTTGCCTGCTCTGCAAATCTTCTGGACTTGATGGACGAATCCTCCCACAGTGACCTTTCTGCCCAGCCTCTGGCTCGTTCTGTGAGTTATAATCTCTCTCCAGCTCCTTCTACTCAGCTCCTAGCACATTGCCCCCACACTGAAATCAGACCCTTCCCCACTGCATTCCAGAACCACACCAACTCTTCATTCTTGCCCAGTTCTCCCAAGTCTTCAGCTTGGTTCCTCCTACAAATCTCTTTTTAATGTCCTGCTTTGTCATTCCTCTTAACCTGGCCTACAAAAAGACACTTCTTTTTTTTGCCAGTTCTCCACAAAAACCTTGATAAGGTTTTTACTTATCAACCTTAAAGCTTAATAAGTTTGTTTCCCCATTCAGATTTCCTGCCTACCATTCCCAGGTGCTTCCATTAGAATAGACAACAGCTGAATGACTAACAGTATTGCTGCTCCAAGAGAAATATGATAGAGTACAGTTCAAGGTGGATTTGCACTGCACATTTTTCATTACAACTTCAGAAAATTGAATGGAATATAGAATTTGTTGAGACATCAAACCTGGGGATGTAGGCAGGTACCCCTGAGTCATGAAAACTACAGTATTTAGTGGCACAATAGACCCAAGATGTCTCAAGGTGACTGTTCAGCTGAAAATGCTGGCCTGCAACCAAGGCTCAGCTATTAAAATTAATTGTAAGGACTTGTTACTGCAAACAAGTCTCTTCTGCCACTTAGCAGAGAAGTCTGAACACTAGTGTGAGAATTAATGAATTCCATGTGGCAATGAAGTTGTTTCAGTCTGAGGCTGTTGGAGTTCTCTTTAGTCGTTACCCAAGATGCACCATCTGCCACTAACCACTATTTAAATGTTTTAGCATCAGTCTTTCTGCTTTTGTAGAAAGGGGTTTTTGTCAGACATCCTTGAAAACTGACAATTGAGAGCTCGTATACTGCCTACAAAGAGGGAAACATATATACATATTTATGTTACAGAGATACCAGATAAGTTCAAAAGTTATTGTAAACTCATAGAACATTTACACAGGTACAATAAATATTATCCATATGTAGATGCTTGTTATAGGTGTGCAGACACATATGTGTACATATAAAAGGATCAACCTAATATAAAAATTAAGCCTGCTCTATTATGGTCTGAACTGATCTGAAGTCTGGGCTGGTACTAAAGATCACTTTACTTACATATTTTTTCTTCTATTGAATTTTTGGGAAGTTCCTCATGGTACACAAGCCTACACAGAGTTATGTGAGCACTGCTTATTTATAGACCACCATTGTTTTTGGGATGGGGGTTGTGTTTCTTGCTCAGTTATTTTTCCTCAGTGACAGTGTCAAAGTCTGCGAGGAGATCCTTAGTGCCATGGCAATACAGATATCAGTGATATTTCTGAATGAACTTGTACACCTAGGAATGTTTGGCTACTTCTCAAACAATTTCTGCTTCCTGTAAGTTTTATCTGGGTAGGTACAAGACACAAATGTGCCCCTGCTCCTTACACAGTAGGAGCTGTGATTGTCCTTTGCGCAAGGTGGCAGCAAAAGAAAGCTCTTCCAGCTCCTTCCTCTCTCCCCTGCACTCCTCCTGTTAAGGAGAGCAACTCCTTCAACTTTATTAATTGTGTTTTAAAAACCAACTGTTGCTGATGGTTAATATATGTCTGAACAATACATGGAGTTATTGATGCCTTTTACTTTGGGAAGACTGTCACACTTCACTCTCCATTTCTTTACCAATATTCCCCTGGGGAAAAGCTAGAAAATTGAATGCAAAGAAAGGAAAACTATGAGACAAATCCCCCTTAAATCACTGATTTTCCCTTTCTAATTTTATTTTTACAACAGGGTATTTTTCCAATGAAAACACAATGACTTTCGGAGAAAGGATCAAGTCCAAGAAAAATAAAATAAAATAAAATAAAATAAAATAAAATAAAATAAATAAAATAAAATAAAATAAAATAAAATAAAATAAAATAAAATAAAATAAAATAAAATAAAATGTTAAGCTCTATGCTTAATTAAGACATTGTCACATGTCAACTTGTGACAAATTGTGATAGAAGTACCAGTGATACACCATGTTTCAGCATAATAATTTGGTTTGTCAGTAAGAATAAATAGTCTGGAGAATATGACTACTGAAGTCCCAGTTAGCAGTTATCTAGATGAAATAAAAGTGTGGAGTCCACCCTGCTAGTTCTCCTGACCCTAGTTAACATTTGCTGTTTGGATATTTTTTGAGGGGATTTTTATTTGCTTGTTGTTTTGGGGAAAAGATTTATTTCATTGAATGGAATGTTTTACTGCAAATATTAGAGTTGATGAAGCTACTTTAAGGTTCATTAAGCCTCAAAATACTCCTATCACATATTCTCCATATGGAAGAAAACCTAGGGGGAATATTTAATACCCTTCACATATCTGACCCTGTTAAAGTCAAGAGAAGTAATAAGAATAGTAGTAAGACTGTGCTTATTTTGAAAAACCAGGGATTACTCACCTTGAAAATACAATATAATAAATATGTTCTTTTTTCTAGAGACATGGTAAAAGAATAGCTAGTCAACTTTGGATATGAACATTCTCTACAACCTTAAAGCTTGTTTTGATGACCATAACCTTACTCCAAAACCACCATGTTTAATAAAAAGTACTTCCAGAACTTGAAGAATATTTTATTATGGAATACAAAAATACTATCTATGTAAAAACAATAAGTTAGTTTATTTACAATACTTTACACTATCCTGCTCTGGGGCTTCCTTTGCACTGGACTTCTTGTCATTATTTTACACACCTTCATAATTTTAATTATAATTTTGCACAAAGCATTTCCAAAAGCATGTCATCCATGTTCACTGCTCCAATGATGGGCCTGAAGAATAATTCAGCAACCACATTAGCATTAATTGATCTTAACAAGGAGAGAACAACATTCAGCTTGGCAAATCTGGCTTCATCACCTCTGTGAATGAGTCTGATGTGTTCATTTAGAGCTTGTTGTGCTTCCCTCTGCAATCCTTCAATGTACTGAGTACACTGCAGTCCAGGTAGATCTGAAAAGAAAAATAAATTATTTTGTTTATATATTTTTGTTTATAAAACAATATTATTCTTACAGAACAACTCCTAATAGCTCACAGACTGTAATTATCACTCAAGGAAAGAAGCAAATTAAATT
Source organism: Geospiza fortis (assembly GCF_000277835.1). NCBI lineage: Eukaryota > Metazoa > Chordata > Aves > Passeriformes > Thraupidae > Geospiza > Geospiza fortis. Next base: position 707,622 of record NW_005054540.1, on the reverse strand, counting down.
GCTAGAGGACTTCTTGCATGCAAAGTCAACATGACAAATTTTATTGGACAGATCAAATTCTTATCATACTGGTGTTCTGGATATTTAATACCCTTCTTCACAAACCTAAAACATGATGTTTGTCAACATTCACTTAGGTGTTAAACAAATTAGTTAATAAAAACTTTGATTGAAGAATGCTCTCCAAAACACCATTAAAGCGGGGAAGACAACAAAAATAACTTTTTCAGTTTTTCACTTCCACAAAAATGCATTGTTTACATTTAAGGCTTCTTTTGCCTACTGCTTCTACTCCAGTTTATCAGTGGCAAGAAGTACAGACTCCAGCATGAGACAGGAAGTTTCCCAATGAACCACAGGAAGGATACTGAAAGATGGAAGGTGCAGAGTTAAGGCTATTTGTGGCCATAGAATCATTCTGGGTGGAAAAAACCATGATCAGTGAGTCCAACATTAACCTAACACTGCCAGGCTCACCACTAAACCATACTCCTGAGCAACATATCTACACACTTTTGAACACTTTCAGGGATGCACTTCCCAGGTCAGCCTATTCAAATGCTTGACCACTCTTTCAGAGAAGAAATTTTTCCTTCCAGAACAATTCCTTTATCTTTTTGCATTAGACCAGTTTCCAAATTTGACTTGTGTAACATAAGCTTCACCTTAACTATTGTAACTTTTCCTCTCTTATCTGTATAGAAAGCAAAGCTACAAAAGCAGGATGATAAATGCAAAGTATGCTACAGGAACCTAACCATCAATAACTCCCAGTTTGGCAGCAGGACCGCCAGCAGAGCCCTGTCCCATTTCACAGGATACTGCCGTACTTGGGAAGCGCCATATCCAGCCTGCCATATCCTGACTGCCTTTCAGGTCAGTCACCGACCCGATAATAAGTCACTTGGTAGAGATGCATCTATGAGATACTCCACAAAGAGAGATGGCAAAAAAAAAGCCAAACAAAAAACAAACAAACAAACAAACAAACAAACAAACAAAAAGATCATAAGTGTTATACCCAAAGCCAAAGTAGCACTTTGCTGCTGCAAGCCATGAGCTTTCCCTGCTCTGCGGGGAGCGCAGATCTCCGGGCACGGCACAGGCAGAGCCGCTCCCCTCGGGCCGGGCAGGAGAGATCCCGCTGAGGGAAACGAGCAAGGAGCCTCTGCTGTCTCCCAGCCTTCTCTAACCGACTGCCAGGCGCCTGGAATTCGCTTTGTTCGTGGATAGCATCTGCGGAAAGCGCCAGCCCTCCGGACCCCAGACCGGGCTGCAGCCGCACCCCCTCCCTGCCTGCGGCCGGCGTGCTGAGGAAGGAGCAGAAGGTGAAACCTTGCTCCGCATCCCTGTCCTCCAGCACCTTTCTCACCCCGCGGAAAGCCCCGGGTCTGCACCGCTTCCCGGGGGATGCAGGCGGGCTCTCCCCTGTGGCAGAGACCCCGCTGCCCCGCCCGGCCACTCACCCGGGTTGAAGAGCACCGTCCCCTTGAGGTAAGCGTACTCTTTGGTGCTGATGTCCAGGCTCCAGCACTTGGCCAGGAAGCCCTGGATAGCGTGGATCTCGCCGGCCGAGGGCAGGTGCGGGCCGTGGTGCGGCCGG
>NW_005054540.1:681905-705596 GCF_000277835.1 Geospiza fortis | reverse complement strand
GTGTGCGTGTCTGTGCGTGTGTGTGCAGCCGCAGGCGCTGTGCCCGCCGTTCAAAGGGGCAGACACTCTTTACTGGCTGGAAAAGAGGCGGGGAGGAGGAGGGGATGAAGAAAATAACCAAACCCTCCTCCTCCTTCCCTGGGACAGCGGTACCCGGGGGAGCCGGCGAGCCGGCCGCCTCTGCCCGCAGCCTGCGGCGCGATCCGGTGTGAAAAATGCATGTATTTTATGATTGGCTTTTCGCAAATATTAAAATGAATATTATATGTGTTGTCTTAGAAAGTAATGTTGTATTAATTATCTTAAGCAGTGTGTTAAATACAGTTTTAGGTTATAAAAACTGTTAAAATAGAAACTATGCTATGTAGGATACTTTTTTTAAAGAAAGGACTCGCAGCGACATAGCAGCCACTAGACACCTAAATCTTTCAGAGAAAAAGAATTTATTGCCCTCTTATCAGAAGAAACGAAATTCTTCCCGCCTCGGAGGCGCTGTTAGGATTCGGAGGAAGAAGGTGACGATGACCAGACAGAATCCTGTATTTGAATGGAATTTATGCATCATGTATGAAGTGTATGAATATGCAACAGGCTATTGCTTTTAAGGGTTAATCCTTAGTTAACGGGTGTCTTTTTACGGGCTCGTACTGCCCAGAAAAATGTACCCGGACGTCCGTAACTCTTTGTCTCTATTGTCTCATATTGTCCTAATTCAAATTGTCCAAATTTTTATTACTCCAATTGTATTACTATTTTTATAACCATTTTATTACTATTAAACTTTTAAAATTTTAAAAACAAGTGATTGGCGTTTTTCACATCCGGCAAATTGCAGCCTCCTCGCCCAGCGCGGGGCCGCGGGATGTCCCTTCCCGGCCCCTCTTTCCGAGTCCCAGCCCGGCTGATGTTATGCCGGGATGCTTCGAACAGGGCAAGGCAGGGCAGGGCAGCTCCCGCCGCTCTCTCGTTTTGCCACCGCAGGGAGCAGCTCCCGCCCCTGCGCGACCCCACCGAGAACGCCTTCACAAGCACCCGAGAGGTCTGGGGAGGAGACAGAAAGGGTGTATTGGTGAAGAAAGGAGCGCTGAATTGGGCCAAATAATTAAATTCCCGCCGGACGGAGGGGAAAAAGGTGACATCACTAATGACATCGAGGACTTTTGCCAATGCCTGCCCTAAGGAGTGATGCCTTGTGTGCCAAATGAACTGCACAGTGCTGCTGTGCGGGGAGGGAGAGTCAGACACGTCCCTGCCCAAATGCGTGCTCTGTGAGGGGTGCAAGCAAGGCTCTGTCAGGGTGCCCTGGGGCTGGTGCCGCTGCAGCACTCACTGGGATCCCTCATGGAACCACTCCCATTAATAATTCCCTTGCTCTGCCTTTCAACACCTGGCCCATCTTTCTGATGCCGTGTTGATCCATCCATTTGCACTATCCCTTCAGGCTTTGCTTCTCCATGAATCTCTCCTCTTAGATATTTACTTTCCTGTGACCCATGACCTCCAAGTGTCATATGAACTCCAGAGCAAGGAAGCCTCCCATCGCTCCAGGCCTGGATGTTTACACAGGAGGGACAGGGGAATGGTGATTGTCAAATATGGATTCTTGGATGAAAAATGAACACCTTCTCAGCTGGGCTAAATAAAAGTGGGTGCAGCAGAGTGGAGTAAATAAACACTAGAGAAAATTAAGTTACTTCTATCTGCTGCATAAGGGCTAAAACAGAAACATTTTCTAGTTCATGTGATCTGGAAGAACCTTGACAGAGAGTTAGAGAAAGTAGCCAGTTTTAAGCAAAATTCTGAACCTTTTCCACCAGTAACTGCTACCAAGAGAAGACTAAATCACCCTTGGAAAGCTGCATTTTCTCTCCATAAATGTGTTTTTTTCTTTGTTGTTGTTTTTTTTTGGTTTTGGGGTTTTTTGTTTTGGTTTTTTGGGGGTTTTTGTTTGTTTGTTTGTTTTGGTTTTGGGGTGGTTTTTGTTTTTAGTTGGCTGGTTGTTTTTGTTTTTTTGTTTTGTTTGTTTACTTGCTTGTTTGTTTGTTTTAAGAAAATACCATTGAGTGTTTTGGATTCTGTAGAAACAAAACATTTTTGGGCTGTCTCTTGGCAATTTCTTTTCCCTGTGAAGTCAGTCCTACCCTGTCAGCTTACACAGGTATACAGTCACATAGTCTTTTCCCTCTAAGTCTTTCTTCACAGTTGGACTCAGAGGGGATATTCTTTACAAATGGCTGTTACAAATGACTTGTGCTTTTTGTAAGGCACTTTTTTATAAAGTTATATAAAACACTGATGGGCTACCTCTCTCAAGTAAACCTTGTTTTGCAAATACAAGCTATCCAAAACCTAGATTATCATACTTTTGGTTTTACCTATGAAACGCATTTTCCACAGACCCAAACATGATAAGTCCCTTTATTGGCTTTGCAGTGGAAGAGAACTGCTACAGTGCACCAATTAAGTGATGTTTAAAGTTTGCTGACTGGTCAGTGGTTTCACCAAACATTCTTTAAGAAAGAAAAGATGCTAGATTTACAAAACAAATGTACTAATACTAAATATTACCAAATTTTTAATTTGGATAGTATCACTGGTAATGATAAAACAGTCATTTATTTGTCTAGAATATTTCTTTGCCATTCTAGGTTGTTTCCTGTTATAGTCATCAGTGTTCCCTCAGCATTAGGATTTTAGATGGTTTCTTTCAACCTTTTTAGTCTTTTTCCTTTTCAGTTTTTTTTTGGGGGGAAGGGGTTGTTCACTAACTTCAGAAGTAAATCTTGCCAATTTTTAGAAAAAGAGCATTGCTAAGCTTTTAGTTGTCTTTAGTAGCATTTCTCCTATGAGGTACAGATTATTAGTCTGACCATGGAATCTAGATGTGTTTTTTATGAGTTTGTAACTTGGAATATATCTATGGGAAAGCACGGTGCAGCTGAGACCGGAGTCATTGCCTTTGCAGCTTTGACCTTGGGCTCCAACTGTGGGAATGTTCTGCTTATGGGAGGATGCTGCTTACACAGGGCTATAGACAAAGGAAATATTTGTAAATATAACTTTTATACCAAGTCTACAATAGATTTTTTTCCCTGTGTAGCAATATTGGTTGCAGGTATTTAATTTTCCAAGGTATTTCTTTTTCAAACAAGTCTCCAAATGTAGATGCAATTCATCTGTTATACAATGATTTTGCTGACTGTTCATTTTCTAAACAAACTTATACAAAAAGACTTTGTCTTTGATAATTATAACAAAATGCGTACCCCACACTGTAACCAAAACTTGGTTTACTATGCAGTGCCAGAAATGACATTGCTGCAGTTACAAGTGTACTTCCTTCTCTGACAAGTGCATGTAAACACTCATTTCTCTCATTCTAATTCTTAATGTACTCTGATACACATGGAAGTTTATTTTATTCAGGGTAGATCAACCATTTCCCAGCTAAAATGTTAAGAATATCCTATAAATATTTATTTGTGTTTTTCATGTTGGAATTTAGAAATTTGTAGAGTCTTTATTTAAAAATCTTGGTTCTGCCTGTCCGTAGCATTCAAGCTAAATTAACAACAAAGCATTCTATTCACAACCAAAACCAAAATCCCTCACAGAAACCTAAATGTTTGATGGAAAATGCATGAAAACCCTTTTAGAATAAAGGAAAATGGTTTCCGCTGGAAGATCTGATGTTACATGGGTATTACCAAGCTCCTTGTGGTAGATTCATGAGTAGGATTACAAGCTTCCAGACAAAGGATTACTTGTTTGTATTGTTTGGGGCTTTTTGGATTGTTTTTGTTTTGGGTTGATTTTGTGTGTGTGTGTTTGTGGTTACAGGATTTTTTAACTCAGACAAAGCCTTGGATATGGAGGTGATACAGTGCAATCTTGGCAGCCTCACTCTCTCATGTTGCTGCTCAGTGTCTCCCTATCACTCATCTAGTAGCACATTTGGTTCTTGGCCAGAGGGCAAGACTTCAGTTTCAGAACAAGACCAAACAAGCATTTGTTTTTATGCCATCAGTGCTTCAGTGCAACATTAGCTTGAGGAAAGCTTTTTTCCAGTGTAGAATTTGATCCTCATGTCCTATAAATGCACACTATTCCTTTTAGTGTAAGTGCTGAAAAATAAAATTTGATTTTAAGATCAGATGTAAAGCAGACTCAATTTGGTGATTAGCATAGAAGTTAATTTTTTTTCTACAGAAAAACAAAATTTAATCTGGAATATTGTTATAAGGATATGATAAGCAATATGTCTTTTGTAAAAATGAATGCTTTATTAAAACAAGGTTTTAGAATTTAAGTATATTGCTGCTTTTCATTCTTTTCTCATTGTGACTATCCATTGGTTAGGCTGATCATCATTCACATATCCTCTATTTTTTCCTGGGCTGTTTTTTGAAAAAAGTCGGGATTACGGGAAAAGTAGTTCTACCTATGTGCTGTAGCACACAGTCCTGATGGCACTATTGTCCCCTTCCTGGAGGGACAATGGATTCCTGAGGAGGAGCATCCTGGGAGCCTGGGCCAAAGACAGTTGAGGTGGACCCAGGTGAGAGATGATGATCAGAATTTCCAGAGCTTTTCCAGCTTCCCTAAGGCTGTGATTTGACAGTGTTTCTGAATCCCACCACCAGCTCACCCAACAGTATGTGCTTGTTCTGGAGCAGAATGAGCATATGGTGACATTTTTATGGAATTAGCCAGAGTATATAAAAAGGAGTTTATCCCAAGTTTAGACCTTCCTGCCAGATGCTTGAAAGCAGACGATATCTAATCTGGTATAAATTGTAATGGTGCAAAATCAGCCTTTTAACACATATTAAAGAAACCAGAACATGCAAAGGGAATAATAATATGTTGTTGTCATTGTTGTTGTTGTTGTTTGTTGTTGTTGTTTTCAGATCAGTTCTTTGTAAAATGTGGCCATGGCAGTTTGGATGCAGAAATAGCAATTCTGAATTTCAATTTACTCTTATTGGACCATGCACTCCACTGTCATATTTCCACTGGCAGATAGCAAATTTAAGGAGGCCTCACATACCCCAGGTCTGGCCTTTTTTCCTTGCATCCATACGTTAATTTACCTTACTTAAGGCTAGGTTATTCTGTTAGAGTTAACTAGGTTTTGGGGTAGGCAAAATTACGGAAAGAAGCAAGCTTGTAAACCTTTTACAGTGAAAGGCACTCAGTTGTTTCCCATTAAAAAAAGATTAATTGATCTTTGGGATCTGTAAAGAGCTGTGGGCCCCAGCAATGCAAAACTGTGCATTTAGATATGCTATTGGGTTTTCAGTGTTTAGATATAAATAATAACTTATATTTTGGCCCAAAGTGGATTAATGGGGCTCCCAAACATCTGTCAGTGTGCAATGCTTCAGGGTGCAGTCCCCTAATCCCTCCTGAGCCAATCTCACTGGAGCTGAGAGGTGACTCCCACAGAAGTGTTGCTGTCGCTGCTTTCCTTGCCCCAGCTCTGGCACACACCTGATCCTTTGGTAAACCAAATCTTCTTTCTAACCTGGTAGCATTTTTGTGACAGCCATTGCAAGAAAAATAGCAGAGAAATGAGGTACGTTGAAATGTGCTTTCCATGCTTTATTTTACCCAGTGACAATTCTGAAGTTTCTGCCCCACCTGAGAAATGGGAACACTCGTGATATAGCAGAATTGTCCCTGGTGAGTCAACAGAAAACTGACACATCAAGGAAAAAAACATGTGGTATTCTGCTTATTGAACTGAGCTGAATTCAGCTAGGGCTAAAAAGGGTGCCAGAGCAGGTGGAAAGGTGTGGTCTTCCCACCCTTCCAGGAGCATGAGGAAAGAGCAGGAAATACTACTGCAAACCTGTATTCCACTCAGCCACCGAGTGGAACTGCTCCCTCAGGAAGGTAAAGCCCCAAATCTTGAGAGCAGAAAATAATAGGTGTTATGGGAGAGGGCTTGTAACAAGCTTTGGTTTTATATTATTCTTTTAAATATCATGCAAAATTGACCTGTACTCTTGCTAAAGGCACTTGAATATGGGAATTGTGTTATAAAATACTAGTGTAGAAAATAGCTTTCGGTTACTTACCTTGCAGAACACTGCTGATACAGAACAACAGACGGGGAACAGGCAAAAAGCTCACTTAAGTTAGATACTGTTCAAGGTTGTGGCTTAAAGAATAAAACACATTCCAGCTCTACAGTGGCAGGAGGATACTATGTATCCATTGCCCCAATTTTTAAGTCCAAAGTTCTGTATGTTACTGCAGCTAATTGTCTAATACACTTTCATTTGTTACTAATTTCACAGGATACTCTGCTAATAAAATTTACATTCAAATAGGCCTATAATTTGGCATGTATTTTATCTGAATATCAATGTGCAGGTTTTTAAAATCCATACATCTTTCTATAGGTTTTGATTCAGACACATGTCATCCAAGTTGGGTATTTGAAAATACTGTCCTCTGGTGAATCAGTGATATAATTTCTCATTAGACCAAATTTTGTTATGGTATTAAAGCTGTATTTCTTTCTTTTTTACTATTCTTCAAACATGAGTTTGAAAGGTACTTATTTAATTTAAAGCTTCACCTATATTCTGTGTCACAAATACTTCTGATCTTCAAATATCTTCAGCACTTCCTTGCCCTCTTTGCTTCAATCACCATTCACCAGGTTTCTAAATTTTCTACCCATTCTGTAGCTAGCAGGGAAATCAATTCTGTTCTGCTGGCAGACAAGGCAGACTGTATCCTCAGTTTTGTCCAAATAATCATGTTGGCTTACCCTCTTTAAAGGAAGGATTTTTCTAACCCAGAACTTTCCAATGCAGGCGGATTAGGGAGTGACCCAGCTGTGCTGTTGGTACATTCAGTGTACTTGCAGTCATTGATAGCCCAAAGTACAGGGGGAAGTGCTGACATCTTAATCTATCTGAGCTGCAGCCAGACAGCATCCTTGGCTGGCTACAGCTCAGACGTTGAGGCTGAGGGACCATCAACTCCCCTTCCTGCCTTCCTGAGGGCACTGCTAAACTCAGAGCTATTGCTGACAGTGCAGCTTGTGCTCAGCTCTGTGCCTCAGCAGGACAGCATTCCTCTCAGTTTGCAAACTCAGTCCAAGACATTAAAGCCCACCAGTCCACTGGTTGTTTATCCAGGTTTTTGCAACTCTTACTGTAAAAAATTAGCACTGTGTTACTATTTTCCAGATTCTGCTTATAACTTCTAGGCTCCTGATATACATTTCCCTATTAATTTAAAGTCACAGGAATGACCCCTGTCGATACTCATCCCTTTTTTAATGAACAAAACATATTGTATCTTATAAACAACTTTCAAGCTAAAATTTTGAAGGTCCTTTTTCTCTTTAGACCTGTTTCTTAGACATCCTTTGTGCCCCATTGCAACATTTTTGCCACTTTCTAAAAGCCTTTGAAGTGTGGACATCAGAACTATACAGAGGACACCACTTGTGCTCTTCTCATCAGTGCCAGAGAGAGAGAAACTCCCCAGCTCACATTCATTATTCTACTCTCCTACATTAAAGAATCATTAGTCTTTGGGGTCATAATTGCATATTGCCCTGGGAACTCATGTCAGACTGCTCCTCTTCTGTGGCATCCTACATAGCTTTCTGATCTTCTTTCTAGAACAGAGCTGTTTATTAGCAGAGCTAGGATGTCTTTCTTGTTTAAATTCTTCATTTGGCTGCATTATAATGTGTTTCAAAAGAACAGGTCCAGCAATCCAAGGGGAGAGCTTTTCTGGCCTTCAATTACTTCTCCTCATCACCACCGATCCCCATTTTCATCCATGAATACTACACATCTCTTGAGTTGGAGATGGAAATATTTTCCTCAATAAGTGTGTTTTGTTCATTGTAATTTTGTGAATTTCTAAAGTCACTTTTTGCTATTGCATAGCGCTGATGTTTTAAATGGCATGTCATTTCACTCAGAAAAATGCCTTACCAGAATTCTAAAGAATATTGTATCTGAGCAGTTTCTTTTGCCTTGACCTAGACAGAGTTGAATATTATAGTGCACTACTATAAAAATTTATTTAGTCTCCTCATAACTGAAAATTTTCATGTAATGTGTTGTGTTAGAAAAATGCACACAGTATTTTATGATAAAAAGGAAAAAAAAAGAAGAGAAAAGCTTGTGAGCTTGAATCTTCTGGTTCTTCTCATGTCTAAAGACTTGAGTGGTAAGAGTTGCATTTTTTTAGTCCACTTCTTGAAACATTCTGAAACTTCTATATACTGGTATACACCTCTATATACTACTATTTCAGTAGTAACACTGAAATCAGTAGCATAAATGTCACTGAAAAACTCAGACAAATCAAGGATCATATGCTATTTTAGAGTTAATTGTTCAATAAGGACGTAACAGACAATCAATTTAATAATGTTTAGGTTGTTCTGCCTTGAATACTAATTAAGTAATAAAGGAAGTACATTGGATGGTGATAGAGTAGGCATAACACGTAACATAGAAAATAAGCATGGAGAGGAAACTTTAGCTTAGAAAACTGGAAGAAGAAATTTTGAAGTGATGAGAAATAAAGAAAGGAAAATGAAAAAGAACTGAAAATACAGAAAGACCTGCAGGGGATAGAGACCTTTTAAGAATCGATAGAATTAAGATAGTTGGTCTCATAGAAAAACAAATTTTTGATAAATACTTTTCCCTTAATTCTCATGCAAATCACACTTCACACAGATATCTCTTTTTAGCGAAACTTCACCAGAATGTGATTATTTTGCTATTTCTTTACTACCTCTATCATATCAAAGCATTTCTTTCTAGGTTTCATCTCTGAAAATTTGGGTTCCTTAGAAGAGGCAGATTGTGAATTCCTTCTATCACAATTTTGTCATTTATTTTGCTTACTTTTATGCACCATGCAGAGGGAAAAAAAAAACCCACAATGTCATCATTGACGCTTCTTTATCTCTCTCTTACATCCAGAAACCTACTCAGTTTAAATCTTCCACTTTTTTCGCAGTCAAGTTTTCTCTGTACACCTGTAGCACAGTAAATCACATCATTACCCTGTCCTTTCAGTGTCAGAACTGCAGTAGCTCTGAGAATTGAAGCTGTTGCTGATTATAGATATTAATATTTAAAACTTTCACCAATTACATGAGAGTTAGTTTCAGTAAAACTGTCATATTTGCTTTTGATTTGAAATATGACTTTTTAGTTTTTATTAACTATGTTCTATCCTTGCAATATAAAGCATAGAAAACTTAATCTGATGCTTTGTAGCTTCTTTTTTACTTCTCCTGAAGCAAAATTGTGTGTTTTCCTTTACTAAACTTGGCAAGGGTTAGTGCTTTACACACACAAATCCCGAAGTTCCCTGGAGATGTTTTTCTCCCATCAGCCTCCTTCCCCTCCACCTCCAAAATCTTTGTCAGTTCAGGTCTTTTAAAAGTTTCAGTCATGACCAGCCTGAATCTTTGACACACTTTCCTGTGGAAGCAGGTCAGGCTGCAATTAAAAATGTGTAAAGGAGAAAAACAAAAATTACCTTACTGTAAGAGAAAGTGGCTGAGTTTTTTTCCAAGGTGCTGCTTACCAAAGGATATAAAGGGTCTGAGCCACTGCCACAGTAGATGTTGAACTCCAGCCTGACTCCTGGCATTCTTCTCTGATCACTGGAATTACACCAGTGTTAGGGCCTATGTAAAATTGTGGTGTCTTGGACTGCTCAAAGAAAGTCCTCTGAGGTTTTTTCCATCCCACAAAATTAAACAAGAGTAGTTTTATTAAGTCTAGGAGGATTAGCAATGACACAGTGGAAATGACAGTCACTGTCCAAGTCCTCTAGCCTGTCAGCTGTATCACCTTCATCTAATGGCTAAATTAAACCCACGGTGGCTTCACATCTTCATTTTGATGAGTAGAGATACTCTAAATAACTTTGATTTGTTCCCAGTGATAACTACGACTCCTGAAGTTATGAAGTAACAGAAAAGGGAAATCTCATGTGTTCCCAGTATATGGAGACTGTGCTGTTCTCTGAGACTGTAATTTGGGAAGGATGATACACTACCAAAAGAAAATTAACAGTGTTTTCCCAAAACATTTAAAAGCTGAGGTGATGTTGCTGAAGCACCATAATTTCATGTCTCTGTTGCTGACACAGCTTGTGTAGAAACAGTTTTAATAAAGTCATTACAGGGTCAATGGAAAATCTCTGTACATATCAGAAGTATTTTGAGTGATTTATGTAAGTCCATGGATATTCATTATGATGATGTTCTTTCATGTTTCCATTGACAGGCAGAGCAATGTCACCGGTAATATCCAAAATAAATTATATCATCATAAAGCTGGACCTTAAATGCAACAGAATTAAATTTAAGGTAACTTTTAAAGTCTGACAATTAAGGAAAGTTAAAGGACATATTTCAAACAGTAAATTGCCCTGCTCTGGGTAAGGGTTGTCATTCAGCAGGCTTTGTGACACAGAAACAGACGCATCATCTGTAATCCATGCTACAAGTGCAAGGAAGGGAATATAGTAAGAAAGCCTATTCTAAATTCTGTCACCTTGCCTGGTTTATGGGCACTTTGTATCAATACACTGTTCTCAACGCCCTGTGTCTCTGAGCACTTCAGTTTTCTGTATTAGGTGTTCACCATTGTCTGTAACCATCAAAAGATTCTTCAGTGAGGGTTCATGTGTAAGTACTCATGATTATCCCCAGCAACTGCGCAACTGGCCCCAGAGAAAATAAGGAGTGCTCATGGATTTCCTGATCCAGTCTGCTTTTATATTGCCATTTATGTGGAATGATGATAACTAAAGACTGAGATGTGTGTCATTGTGCTTAGGATCTCTGACTAGTAATAAGAGACTGTGAACAGTTTGGCACAGGGATTATCACAATTGGCTGAAAGGGATCAAAACCTCAAGGACAAGCAACAAAGATATGAAATTTTTTGCCTGAGATTATTTATAACCAAAAACAAAATTGTGAAGCAAATCAGCCAGTTCGTTTAAGCCAGCAATAAATTTTTCCCTGGGTTCAGTGAGGCCAAGGTTCATCCCACATATTATGGATTTCCCAGTTTATCCTCCCTTCCACACCAGGCCTAGCATACACCTTAATTTTATAATACTGCAGGATATGTTCAATACAGTGCGTCCCTTTCACTGAAGATACAAAACCAAACTGGAAACTTGGTTCTCTGATCAGCTGAAACAGAGGTCAGCCAATTTCCTCACCATGAAGCACTGAGACGTGTCAGCAGTGTTCACAAAGGTCTGAATCATGCTGACTATTAAATGTTCTGGGTCAAACTGCCACTTTCAGAGAAACAGTGGAAACTAACATAAAAGGGTTTTTTGTAAAAGCTCTTTAAAAAAGTCAGCATTTCTGGCTACAGTGCCAACACTGGGAACATTTACCTTTATATCCATCATCGGTGATGTGCCAGAGCCCTTTCCACCCAGTAAATACTCCAGAGCAGAATCAATTCTGCAAAATTTCCCATTTCACTTTCATTATTCCCGAGTTTTTCTCTGAAAATGCTTCTGTAGGCATTACAGGGCCCCTAACTTCAGGATCCAGTCACATCTGTAGTAGTTTTTCTCAAATATAGAAGATACCAATACACATCTGTGCCACGTTTCTTGAAAGCATTCACTGCTCCTGGAGAATGGGGCCTGGGGAGAAGAAAAGATGCTTAGAAAAGCTGGGTAGGAGGGCTTGTTCCTTCATAATCATCTAAAGCCATCAGAGTAGTGTTTAATTCTTTGTGATAAATGAGAACAAGCAGGAAGAAAATCAAGTGAAAGAGAAGATAATTTTCCTATGTTGAAACCTATCATTATTATGAAATTAAGAATATGATTAATATCCTCAAGGACACAATCTGGAAAAAAAAGCCAATATTTTGAGACTCCAACTTAATACACACAATTTGCATGTTGTTATCCTAATTTCGACTGCTAAAAAGTAATGAAAGCTTCAGCATTTTAATCCAGTGATAAATGGTGGGTTAATGAAAAGGGAGAGGCTTTATTTTCCCCATTTAAAGTTGTACCTGCATGAAAGCCTTGCTGTATATCCCATCTCTACTATCAGGGAATGTAACTGCTCAGCCCAGTGATTTGGTTCAGTGAAACACTACAACTTAAGGGTCCTATGGGAAACTGATAAAAAAAAGTTATAAAAATAATGAATCTTGGAGTTACATATAGAGAAAACATTGCTCTTTGCTTTAGCAGCTTTACAGTTGTTCAGCTGCTCCATTGCAGACAAGAGCCATGCAGAGAGGAATGGAAACAAGATGGGTAGAAACAGGAAGAGTAAAATTTGTAGAGCCAAACATGTCTGCAGTTTCTCACTAGCTAAGGCTGTTTGCAAATATCAAAACCTTTATTTGATACTTAATTGAATGCAAGAGTAATGTGATTTTTTTAAATTAAAATGTAAATAATAAGAAATAAGTCTGTGATTTTTTATTTCCATTAAATTCACCCTTGAATGAGTGATTTGGACTGAATACTTTTGTTGACTTTTTTCACTAAAATGGTTCAGTAGTTCTCTATTTTAGATAATTTTATGGTCATATGATCTTACACTCCTAACCCTTTATTCTGTTGCTGAGAATTCAGTGTTTAACTCAGGGCAATGAAGAAAAATCCAGTTCAAGGAACAAACCAACTTTTCTACTTTTCTTTGTTTGTGTCAAGAGAAAATAAGCTATTTCCATAAATTTATACACCAATAAATTTATAGCAATTTTTATACCAGGGATGGTATTAAATTTGCTTCAGAAATATTTATTCATACATATTCCTATATGGATGTGCTGAAACAATGCAGCTGCTTCTGAAGAAGACCATGGTTGGATTAATGAACCGAAAGTTTCAAGATTTTATGACTGCTAAAATGTCAATTGCTTCCTTAAAACATTCTAATCAGCTAGACAGACCACCACAGAGCAACACAGATTCATTTGATTCACAATCAGATACACATATTTTAATGTAGCCTTCTCTGCCAGCTTTAGTTTTCACTTTCATTTATGTCATACAAATGCATAACAGGAATAAAATCAATTATCCAGTATTGAAAATGAACAAGTAAAATGCTTGAACCTTGTAGTTCAATGTTCAATTTACCAGTCTGAGGATGCTCTCAATCTTTTGGTTAAAAATTTGTGATCACTTAAGTAAATCCACTGTTTTGAAAATTAACTAGAGGAAAAAAATAATACAACAAGCAAAAAGCAAGAAATCAAATGTCCAAGAAAAGGCATTCTTTTAAGAGATGACAAAAAGCATCAAGATACCATGAGTGACTGAAAAACAATTCATGATCCATGGTGTGATTCAGACAAATAGTTTATCAGAAAGTTGTTCCAGAGGTTGTGAACCCCTTGATTTGCCCTCTAGCTCATTTTATTTTGACTCTGAGAGCCATTCATCATCCATCCATCCATCCATCCATCCATCCATCCATCCATCCATCCATCCATCCATCCATTCATCCTTTTCCCTCTATAGCTACTAGTTTCTTCTATGACTAATACATGTTATGGTTTTGAGTTAGTTTCTACTAAATCCTCTAGTTATGGTGATTTTTTTATTTTCTTATTCAGATTCTGTACAGTATGAAGAGGTCACGGGTGAGTCAAGTCTTTGTAGTGCTCAGCCAGTAAGGAGGGGGAGCAGAAGTGTTCATAGAAATTGCATCCTACCTTTCCAGGGTCAAGTCAATCCCTAGTTTTCCATTTCACTTCCTGTGTTCTGCCATGGTTGTTAACAGCCTCACTAGAAGAACTAAGCATATGGACAGTTCTCTCAGCGCTTATTTTTCAAGTCAGTGCTTTAACCTTAAAATATCTGATTATTTACATGTATTTACATGTATTATTTACATGTATTCAAGAAATCTGCCCTGAGCCTAATATTTGAAATCTTGGAATGTTGGAGAATGTGCCTTTCTGACTCCTAATAAATTAAACTAAACCTCTCCCTGTCAGTTCACCTCTTTATCATAACCTTACAATTTAGTCCTGTAATACCTAAATTCAAACCAAATTACTCAAAGAGATTTGGACACTTGGCTTGGTTTATTCCTGTCTTCTGGGCTGAACTTCTTCTGTCAGTGCTTTTCACTGAAATAAAATGAAATAAAGAAAATCTGCCTTATTGGTGTCTTTCTGTCCTAGCTTCATGTAGTGAGAAATGAATGGGAATGGCATAAAGAGGCTCAAAGCTCTAGCAGAAGAATTCTGCAATAATTTACATAATCTTTACAATACTGGACCACTCTGTGACTTGTAATTCAGACAATAGAAACACTACTTTATGTTCTGTATGAAAAAATCCAAGAGCACTGATAAACTAGATACCTAATCAATTTTTGTTTCTTTCCCCCTCCCTGTACTTGTGTGACACTTGACTGTGTCCAGCCAAGCCTAACACAAACTATCTCAAAGCAATTTGTCTTATCACAATATGGGGAAGTTTGGGGTTTTTTTTATTCCTTAAATAAAATTTCATCAGCAAACAAAAACGTCTGGGCCATTTTTCAGGAAAGAGGCAGTAATATGTTCCTGTCACTACTGGATAAACAGAAATACAGACTGTATCATGCATCACTGGTGAAGCAGGACTACAGTGTTTGTTTCACCTGCTGTCTCAAACACTTCAAATGTTGTCATGGGTAGAAAAACTGTGAACAACCAGAGGTTATTTCAGCAAAGCTTCTACTGCCCATTTTCCACTGTCTATTTTTATTTTTATTATTATCCCCATACTAAATAACAAGCAGGAGAAGCCTTTTGTCCAGAAAATGTGTGATAAGGCATTGCAGATGTGGTTCAACTGTGCCATTTTAAAATAAACAGGAGGCAATTTTTCCTGATATACAACAGCTGTCTGATATCAGTTCTATTTGTTATCATTGCTATTAGAAGAATGATCTATTAGGACTTCTCTTTCCCCTAGAGAAGCTTAAGTTAAAACTCCAAGGACATTCCCAAATAGACTGTAATAGTTCAGACATTCTTATCAGCAGCACATGATGAAACTGTGCTGGCTTTCTCTTGCTTTTCCTACAAGCCTATGAGACTCTTCTCAAAACATCAGCAAAGGAAGGGCAAATTCTATGCTCATAAGTGCAAAAACAACACTACCAACCTGGATGGTGCAGGCATATACCCAGCTGTAGGTGACTTTGTACCTTTTCTGAGTACTCAGTCTTCCACAGCTATTGTCTGTAAGTTATTTGTTGAAATTCCATTTGTAAAGGACTTGTCCAAACCCCAAAGAAAGCTGCAGCAGATTCACAGGAGGATGATATGTTTTGTGAAATGCAATGAGCAGCTTGTGGTCTTAGTGATGAGGCTAGCATTATGTTAAAAAAATATTCAGCATGGCCCTCCACATACTTAAAAATGCTATTTCAGACTAGAGCATTAAAGTCCTAAGCATGCCAAATCCTGCATTGCTAGGACTATGGACCCTTTTGACTTTGGAAAATAATATTTGATATTTAAAAGTGTATCTGCTTTATAATGACATTAAAACCAAATTTATCCACCAGATTAGAATCAGAATTTAAGCAACAGAGTAGGCTAGTAAATTCTTATTGCATGTTAGAGCCAGTTCTTCTATTTTTTAGTCTGTTGATACTGCATGAGCTGTGCATAAAATCACCATTTTTTTTCTGATTGCCTTTCACAGCATTCTTGTTGACTCCTGTCCACTACACCACATGCATTGTTTTTATGACACAGTTTTTTGAGAGAATTTTTCAATTCTGCTTTCTTGAAATTCGCCTTTCTCTATGCCCTCTTTTGTGATGGCCATTGGGCAATGGAAGTGCAGTGCTTGAGAACTGCATGGCAGAGCACAGGTACAGGTAAGGTGAAGGGAGATGTGATACAGCTCTAAATTATCTCAACAAGACAGCATTTCAGCCCATTCTCAATGCTGTTTTCAGGCTGCTGTTTGTGGCATGTAGCTGTCAGTGTAATGGTTTCAAGCACACCACTCAGGCACACTCTGTCACATGCACTCACACTCTGTTGTGCTGTGAAGAGAAAGGAGCAAAGGCCCAGGGATTTAGGAGAGAAAAGAGCAAAGGCCCAGACAAAATAGTCTGATACATTTTCTTTAATGAAAAGCAATCATTCAGAGCAGAGACATTTTGTATTTGACATATGATACTGATAGGTATCATAGGTTATAAATTTATATGGCAACTCACACAACTGTAGAAGTGCAGGCTGCTGTCCAGAGGAGTTTATTGCATTTGTTAAAGGTGTCCTGGGTTACCCTGAGCTCCATTAGCAGGAATGGAGCTTTGCTTGGATATTGAGCACAGCAGTTCTTGTGACCGTCTTTAGTTACATCACCATAACGTGTAGTGACAGCAGAGACTAGAACTTGGTTTGTAATATTGTGATTTGCCTTTTCCCCCATAACTCAGTAATGAAAAGAAGTATCCTGTATTTGCTATTTATTGTTAAATTTCCTTGCTTTCCTTGACTTGGGGATTGTATAGAAAATTCTTTATTCTTCTGAGCTTTAAAGGAGTTATGGACAGTGCAAAAACGTAAGCAGAACAGCCCTGCTTCTGTCTCAGTGTTTGTGCTTTGATTGTCAAGTAAACAAAAATGGAAACCAAAAATGTTTATGACTTGGTACACCTAAGTAAGAGGAAAAAGAAAAGCTTGTTTACTAAAAGTTCCATCAATGACCTTTAAAAACATGATTACATTATTCAGAAAATAAAGAACAGTGACAAGCCAAGTGTTCTTTTCACTAGAAACACTCTTCTGAAATTATTTCATAATTACAAAATTTTATGAGATACCAAGGGCAATAGAAATATAATGTTCCTCAGAGATGAGAAAAAAGGCATTGTTTAACAAAAGTGCTGGCAGTGCAGTGAAGCAATTCAAGAAACTCACAATAATATGTTAATTTAATTTGTCTCTTGTGCTCTCTTAACAGAACCCTTTATGTGTTTCTGTTTGCCACCTGTTTCATCCTTCTGCTTACCATTAGATGCTAAATTATTTTTTCCACATGTTAATGGTTCTCTAGCTAATCACTATGGATTCACTATGCTAAAGCATGGCATAAGAGGTTTTGGCTATTTTTGTTTCTGATGTTTTTTTCAGAAAAAGAAAATGAAAATTATGGATATACAAACTGAAAGTGTTGCAACTGTTACCTTGATTTTACACAGTTGGCTTAATAATATAAGTATGACACTATTAATTTCAGGTGTTAGATCTAACATATTTTACCATGTTATAAGAAAAAATGACCCTGTGATATTATGGACTTTAACTGCAACGGAAGCAGTTAGAGAGCTCATGTTAGAATTGTGAAGAGTTGAAAAGAAATTATATTTCCATATTAGCACTATATTTAAAAATATAGTCTGGAACATAACAAAATAGGATTATTTTCCTGGTGAATTAAATATAACTTTGATTAACTTTGTGTTGCTGTACCATTCAATCCTTGGTATTGACCCACTTTTCTCATTAATCATTTGAAAAAGTTATTACATTGAGACTTACGTCCTTGTTGTTTGGAGAAAAAAAATGTCATGCTGTAGCAGGCTGTAATTAAAATAAATCGTATTTACTGAAAGCTTTAGCCTGGCTGTGTTAACTCCTTACAAGCTTGCAAGGAGGCTTGCAGGCAGCAGCTTATTTTAAGGTGATAGCAAGACTAAATTAAGGTCATATTCAATGCAAACACAATGATAGAATTGGATGGAATGCTGGCAGAGCGCGGGTGCAGGGCGGCGCAGGTCTCTGCTCATCCCCAGCTCAGACAGCAGATACTGCGCCTGACCTTGGATAAAACAGTCTGTCTCAGACTCCAATTTCCCTCCTGTAAAAGGGGACTAAATATCTTCCTGATGCAGAGGTCTGTTTTGAAGGGGGTGTTTATTCATGACAGAGAAGCAGTTACTCAGGGAGGTGTATATAGATCCTTGATAGTTGCACCAGCCCCAAGGCAAGGAGATGGGGCAGGTTATGAATAGAGTGCCTGGGAATGGGGTTCTACCTGCCAGAATTGGTTACTCCTGTACAGCATCTCAGAAATCCATCATCTTTATGGTCATACTATTCTCTTATTTTCTTTCTTTTCTGCTTCATATTTTTCAGTTGTATTTGAGTGTACGCTCCTTCACAATTTTCTAAGTCTGTAAATTAAGATTAAATGAGACTGACCAATAATGCCCCAAAGGGAAAAAGGTGCAGAGGAAATGGACAAGGAAATATTCCCATGAAGCTTGGGAAAAATGCAGGGTTTGACTGACTAAAGCTGTTCTACAGAAGCTGACTCAGCCCCAAGGGGACCAGAGGGTGGCCTTTGTTTCAGGTAAGCAGCTATCAACAGCTGGGTGGATCAACAGGCACTGCAAAAGTTTCTCCCTGAGTTCATTAGAAGAGTGAGAATGCCTCCCTAAGTTAGCCAGACCAGAATACCCGACTTACCCCAGCAAAGAGTACAAAAACTGAAAAAATAACCACAGCATTTCGAAGAGAAGTTTTTCTTCTCTTTCCTGGTGACTGGCAAATTTCCTTATTTTCATCATGGTGAGCATTTTCTAAAGGCCAGTAATGGGGACCACGTTGATATTGTGATTGAACTCCATATTGCAGTTCCTATACATGCACTTGGCCAAGTGTAACCTACATTTGTATTGTGCCGTGCACTATATTTTGTATCACTCTGACAAATCAGAAATCCCATGTAGCATAACCTTTAAATAAGTGCATTTGATAAAACATTACACTTCCCATGGAATATCTAAAAGGACCTGATCAGACAGTATTGGGCTTTTGTGCTACTTCACACCCAGCTTCTGACATATGTAAAAGAGAGTGGTGGCCAATGAAAGTGTCTAAAAATAAACTTAGAAGGAAGAATTCCCCTGCCTTTTAATAGGTGTTGGTCAACAATTTTGATGTCTGAAAATAATGGCTTTTTTTAACACATATGTTTTCCCTCTTGTTTTCAGAGCAGTTCCCTAAGCATGCCAATGTTTTTAGCTGCTGTGCAGAGTCCACCTTCTGGCAGCTCTGTTTGGCTTTCCTCATGTTTTGCAAGGACAGCATCTTTTAAAAAACAGCTGCAGGAAGATCAGAGATGCTGCTGTTGGCAATAAGAAAGTTGTGGTCGTGTATAAAATGTAAGGGGTTGTAATAATATAACAATTATAATAATAATAGAAAGGGCTCTGCTGCTACCACATCAGTTTAAAAGATGTTCCAATTATAAAACTGTGTTTAAAACTAAATAATGCCACACTGCAGAGGTAGATATAGTATTTCAAAATTTATTTCAGGCTGTGTTTCTATCTCCTGGTCATCAAAATAATCCCAAATAGGATAAGGATTTGCATTGTATTTTAAAAAGAGCATAGAAGGGCAACTATTTACAGCTTCTTGCGATAACAGTTCATGTATGGACTTCAAAATATAGGAGTATGTCTTTGTACAGGACACTCCAAACAGGAGCTACAGGGTTTATACTTTGTTCTTGATTGAGAGTTCTCAAGCAGTGTTGAAGAATCATCTCTTAATGCTAACACAAAGCACATGCTGGTCTGTCAGGATAGGCCAGAAACTACCCCCAGCAGAAGGAAGGCAGGAGGGAAAGAAGGAAATGAACTTCTTCAAGATGTTTCCAGTTCACTGATATTAGAGATGAATGTCTTTTTTTGTCAAATGTTTCAGAGTAATATAGCTTCTTTGCAGCTGGGACTTTGTCTGAAGGCTGAAATTCATGGGCTTCTAAATGGAGCTCTGATCCCAAACTATGCACTAATGGCTAAAGAAGACCCATTAATTACAGAAAATTCAGTTACTGACCTTTACAAACTTTTGGTTTTCATTAACCTTTCTTTTTAAGCATTACAAGCAAATCTAGGTGGAGTTTATATTTTGAAATAGATACACATAAATGATATGCTTCAGATAGCTCTAAAGGTAGCCGGCAATGGAGAGCCTCACCAGATCCCTTTCTTCATTGCATTTTTCAGTAGTGAAAATCTTTCTCCTATCTGTAGGCCAATTCTCTTACACCGGTAGTGAGGCAAATGATGCCATGGGTCACTGTGATATCCATGGCTTGCATTGGCCATGAGATGTCAGTGGTACATAAGAGGAGGTTGGATTGAAATATTTTAATTGGTTATGTTGAGAATTTCTACTGTTTAATGTTGGTGTACCATGACTGGATGGAACTTAGGGGTATTTTCCCCTTAGACTGTGTGCATAAAGTGTAAAGAGTAAACTCTTCTCTTGTTCGGTAGATTTTCTGGAGGGAGCATTGTTCAAATTCCAAGTCTGCTCTAAGGAAAGACTACATTAAAAATAAATGTTCTCAGCAGCTCAGTGCTGGATGCATTTGGGCTGAGCACTAAACTTAATCTTACACTGCCTTTAGCTCATAATAGTAATTTCAGATTTTTATATCTGTGCATACCCCTTCATTCTCCTGTGCTCTAGAATTTGTGAGGAGCATGAACATTTTTTCCTCAGATAGTGACATATGGTTTAAGGTCTGTACTAATGAAAATGTGTATAAAATGCTGAGGGAAATTATTTTTTATTACTATTTTATAACTTTCTAGTTGATTAAATTAGTAAATACACCATCTTTTGTAGGTTAGGAGTATGTTTTCTAATTTTTTTCTTGGATGGGGTTAGTTTAATTTGCTCAATTTCAAAGTAATTAGAGATTAGGAATAAGAAATCTTAATTTCTTTTGGAGTTTACAGTGCAAATTCTTATACATAAAAAGAACTTAGTATTATTGGGGCTAAATGGAGTTGTAAATTTTTTTTTGCTTTAATTCTGAAATTGTATGGAGGGAAAAAATAATTCTGGGAAGGCATAGGTCTTGAAATTACACAGGCAATTTCCTGGCATTTAGTATTTTTTTCTTCAGAGGTTAGTCTATTTTTGCTGTGTTTTCCTCACAAAGATACTATAACAGCATGCCTGACCAACCTTAAGTTGGCTGCAGATGAGTGAAAACTCCAAGTTAATTGCTTCTTTCTGTCAAGGTCAGGAAAATCTTAATTTGGATCCACTGAGGGAGAAAGTTTTTCAACCAACAAGTTCAACCTATTAGAGTGTCCTCAGCTTTGTATGACTGAGAGCTTCCAACAGCACACAAGGGCAAGCTGACCTCATCTTTCTTGTGAAAACTTATTGCCAATTTATACTTTCTATCATTTGAGAAGTGCATGTGCACTGCAGTGTTGTGAATCTGATCCTGTCTTTTTCCAAAGGCTGAGTTTTGAATCCCTTTCCTTCTTCAGCACAGCCTGTCGTGGGTGATCTCAGCCTTTTATGCACACAAGAAAGGTGCAGCAGCAAACTCATGTGTGGGATTTTAATGAGGTTTTTGAAAGTTTGAAATATGAGTTGTCTTTTATATGTTCAAACCCTGATATTGTGCAATTTTTATATTAAAGTTTTGTTTGGAAACCATGAAATTTAAAAAGGAAAGGTAAGGGAGGGCAGAAAAATCATAAGGGAAGTAGCCAATCTCCTGAACTCTTAAGAGATACTGGCTTCATACAGGTTTATCCTGCATGCATTCAATAATGGTTCTCTGCTGACAACTTCTATATCATCCTAAGGAGGCCTTGCACTGAACATTCCTTTTTTTTGATACCTAGAACAAAGCATTTTACTGCAGTGCAGCCTCATGATGTGTTATTTTTCCTTACTGCTTCAACCCAGATATTTTTTCCTACAAAGCTGTTTACAAATAAATTGCATTATCACCAAGAGAAAATTGTGACAGTGTAAAAAAACCAGTAGTATTTTTGAGGGAATAAAGTAATCACATTCATTTTTAATTGATTGGTGTGTTCACAATTTCTTGCAGTGATTTGAGATGAAAATAGCCACTCTATTTCTAGTGTTTTCTGGGATTTTCTTTTGTCATTCTCCCTGCTGGGTTCATCAGTGCTTGATTGCAGGTGAAGTGAAAAGTAAAAGCAGTAGTTTCAGTGAGAAGAGCAAACCCATTCAGGGGACAGCTTCAAGGCCCCTCTCTGAAGCTACAGATCAGTCTTTTTTTAAAGGGTATATGTTTTCCTACGTGCCTTCAGACTGTTACCTTAAAAGTCACCTTTGTCTATATATTAATTGATATACTTATTTTCTGGAACTTCTAAGTGATAATTTTCAAATTGCACTCTGACTTTTCTACTTTCTTCGTACCATGTTATCAGCTAAAATGCAAATTTTGATTCATTTGCCTTGTCCAGGATGCTATGAATAAATATTTACTATATTTGGCTTGCTTATCTTTAAAAATCTTGCTTCCTTTAATAGTTGGTATTATTTCTTCCCTTCTCAACTTGTTTTGGTGACAGTTATGCATTCACTAGTCTTTTTAGCTAAGACAGCTCTGTCAGTTCAATTTATTGATCACATTTCTTAAGAAACAGCTTGTTCTCTGATATCAATGAACAAGCCACCTCTAATAGCTCAGAAACCCCCAAAATAGTATATAGACATAATAAATGTCAAATTCAAAGATGATATTTGAAATATATTTTGCTTTCCTGTGTGCATTCTTTCACAATGATTTAGCTGTTTTCTTCTAGTCTTGCGATGTGTGTCTTTGCATGACACTTTTTTGAAAAATATTCAAGACAGTACTTGACTATCTGCTTCTGCAAATATTAAACAGAAAACCAAGAGAAGGAAAGCGCATCAGAGCTGAAAATATTACCTCAGCTGTGGCTTCCACCATCACAGGTGCTATTGCTAGTGGGAATACTCCATTTATTTATCTCAGAGGGCTTGCTTCACATCCAATTCAGGTGAATGAGGAAACGTGGGGAAGAAGGAAACTTAATACAGCAGTCTGGTCTGTATTTTAGCTCAGCTCAACATCCCTGCAGACTGTTTGCATTGCAGAGTGGTTTTGGATTGTGCAAACCAGATTCTTCTGGGTGAAGCTAGAATGAGATGTTATCTCCAGAAATGTACCTGCTGCTCTCCTGCTGCCAGTGGGATGGAGCCAAGCCAAAGGAAAGCCCCTGGAATACTGAGAGCTTCCCTGCTGCATCCTCAGCACTGTTTGTTCCACACCCTGCTCTCACTGCAGTGCTTCCTAACGTGGCTACAGCAGGATTCTCTTCCCACTTCATACAGAGCTGTCCAGCTACCCCTGACAAAACTGTTGTAGCAAATGCCAGTAAGGGGCAAATGAGAGACAAAATTCTTCCAAGGGGAGGAAGCATAAGGCTGCATTTCAACAGCTAGAATTGTTCTTTGTGGAAGATGCTCTTGGTGCTCTATTACATAGAGAACCCTTAGAGAAAAGTAGAATAAACTGGATTCCTGCAAGAGATGAATCAGCAGCAGGAGACAACTTTTCAGAAAAGGAGCATTTTATGTGACCAGGCCAGGGTTCAGAAACAGAATGAACAGAAAAAACATAGATGCAGGTATAAACCAGGGGCCCTTTTCTTTCTCTGATATTTTGGTTTTAGAAAGAATAAAGTTTTTAGAGTAATGAGACAGTCATAGAAGGGCATTGCTTCTTCCCCTGCATGTAGTTTTTCCTCAGCAGCAGCACCAATCATCATGCATAGTTTCTTACAAATTTCCTCAAGGTGCATTTAAAATAATAATATATATATATATA